>NC_056725.1:1774585844-1774771375 GCF_019279795.1 Protopterus annectens
CAGTGTGGTAGCTCACTGGTTAAAGTCTCTGCTTCCCAGCTCTAGAGACAGTTTCAATCCTGACCTGGGAACACTGTGAGGAGTTTACATGTTCTCCCCATGTCTTTGTGGACTTTCTCTAGATACTAACTTTCTCCCATCTCATAAAACATGTCAGTTGGGTAAAAAGGATAAAAGTTGAACTAATTAATTTACCCAGTTAGCACATTAAATCAGAAAATATGACGTCAAGGATTGTTTGCAATCACATTTCATAGGCCTTACATGCTAAGTATTTTTTTTCAGTAACCTCTTAAAGCTATTTGCAGTAGGAACACCTAAAACTGCAGTAGTGGTGGAATTCCAAAGGAGTTGATCCTAGTATTAGAAAGAATGCATATCAGACACTGACAACCACATCCGGGGAACTTTCAGCAGCCTTTTACTAGCTAAGTTAACAAGCCGTCAGATATGCCAGATCATATTATGAATACCTAAACAGCAATCCTTTTGATGAACATCTGAATTACATTATATAATGAATGACATTTCAGATGACAAGAGTACCATGTCAGTGAATGCAATGGGTGCAAACCACATAGCACTGGATATCTCAGAAGTGTCATTCCTGACCTACACTGGAGAGAAGGTACCTTCAATATGCCAAACAATGGAGCATACACCTGCATTCATGTGCTAGAGAAGGACAGCACTGTGTAACAATTTATTTATCTATTTATGTATCATTTGTTTACCAGGAAAGTCTGACATGGAACGAAGCCAATTTTCAGTGGAGTCCTGGGGAGAAATGCTCCAGACACACGTCTTTGTAACGAAGAGTGGCTAAGACAAAAATTAACTGAACTGGTACACTATTGTGAGACAGAATAAAGCAGCCAATTGCTAAGGACACTTACACACCTACCACAGCCAAGAAGTTATATTTATTGACAGATGTGTTAAACAAGTCTTTCCTAGTGACATATGGGCACTGAAGGGCATAAAAGCAAGGACTGAATTCGAATGAAACATTATCTTGTAATTCCATGACACTAATGCAGAGCTTTATGTTCTTATAGTTACATATACTGGAGGCTAGGAGGGTGGCTTATAATGTAATGCACTGTGTGGGGCATACCCATATTGCCATTCCTTAAGGATGATAAAAAAGGATGTTTATGTCTTTGGAGATTTCAAAGGCAGTGCTGATCCAGAGATAAGAAATGTGCAGTACCATCTGTCAATTACAGAGTACCGTATGTGTGTGTGTGTGTGTGTGTGTGTGTGTGTGTGTGTGTGTGTGTGTGTGTGTGTGTGTCTGTGTGAGAGTGTCTGTGTGTCTGTGTGTGTGTGCATGTGGGTGATGGCTTTCTATGTCTGTGCTCCGATTTCTTCAGTCATCTATAAGATGGCTGACTGACTACACTGAATTGTACATATACATAACTCTCCTAAACAGTGTTCCACTCAACCAAAGCCCCTAAGGCAGAACAGCATGCCCAACACACTAGTCATAGGTGACTCTATAGTGAGGCACACTGATGTCCCATTCACTAGGTTGAATAAGGAGAAAGTATCAGTCAGCTGCCTGTCAGGTGCCAGGATCCGCCACATAACGCACGCACTCAGTTCTCTCAACAACAGGTACAAATATGACTCTGTCATTGTACATGTGGGTGTGAATGACCTGAGACGTACCTCCCTGGACTACATGAAAAGAGACATGGAGGAGCTATCGGATTATGTAGCCCAGGCGGATATGACCCTAACCCTGAACAGCATCCTACCATCACCCAGAATGATACCACAGTGCAAGCAGAAAATGATCAATTTCAACCTTTGGCTAAGTTTCTGGTGTCATTCTAAGGGGATCCAGTATCTGTCTGCCTGGGATGACATGATTAACAGACCTTGATGCTTTGCCAGAGATGACCTGCATCTGTCACCCCTGGGCTTCTGGATACTGGCCAAGGTTCTTGCCACCCCTATAGTTCCTTTTTTAGGTGGTGTTCCAAACACCAAATTACTATTGTAACAGCTACAAACAAATGCAATCTGAGGGTCATGCTGCTCAACACTAGAAGTCTAAATCTGAAAATGCACTCACTCGAAGCACTCCTTAAAATGGAGAACATCGACATTTGTGCTGTAACAGAGACCTGGTTGAAGGCAGCAGAAAGCACCCGTGCACTACCAGGCTATAACTCATTCCACACCTTTCGGCCCCAGAACTTGGACAAAGCTCCAAAAGTGGTGGTGTTTCCATATTCATAAAGGATGTGCACACCTCCAGACTTGTAGCCCAACATAACGCATCAGAGATACTTCAGGTGCAGCTAACATTGGGTAAGATGGCGATTCAGGTCGTAGCCTGCTATAGGTCCCCAACAATGTCCCAAGACTCACACTCCACGTTCCTACGCACATTGGAGAATATTAGGGTCCATCCTAATACACTCATACTGGGTGACTTCAACTACCCCTCTATTAACTGAGAAAACTACTCATGTACCAATACACTTGCTCAACATTTCCTGGAATTCATTAATTCAAATGCCCTGGACCAGCTCGTTCTTACCCCCACTAGAGGTAGCAACAGCCTTGACCTGGTCATTACTAACATGGGTGACCATTGCTCTACACCAATAGTTAACTCCTCCCTGGTTAGATCTGACCACAAACTAATCACCCCGGAAATCCACATACCTCAACCCCCCTCTTCCCCGCAAAGGTAACCACCATGAAAAACTTCTCCAAAGCTAACTTTGGGCTCCTAAAACCAGAGGTGGCTAACTTCATGACACCCATGCAAATGGATAATAGTTGCATGACCACTGAATCATACACCAATGCACTGTACAAACAGTACACAAATGCATGGATCTCACCATACCCAATAGAACCAAAAAAGGAAGCTAATCTGGTGGTCCCCTGCCATAAACAAACTCTACAATAGAAGGAGGAAACTGATGCGGAATAAGGTAAAGTCCCAAGACTGGAAAAACTCCCTTATCAGCCTCAACAAAAAGCTGAGATCCCTCATTAAACCCTCTAAAGCTAGCTATGAAAACAGAATTGCAGCAGATAGTAAAGACAACCACAAGGCCTTCTATAGTTATGTAAAGAATCTCCATGGCAATACCGAGATTTGTTCTGAGCTACTGCACAATGGTACCTCCTATACTGAGCCAACAGATATTGCCAATATACTGGCCGACAGATTCAGTGCCAACTTTACCCCGGTCCCCCCTCCAAAGGACCAATAACAATACCAGTAGATTGCCAGGCACCATTATTACTGCTGCACAGGTTAAAACAGCACTGTCCAAGGCCAAGAATACAGCTTCCATGGGACCTGACAATATCCCTAGCTGTGTTCTGCATGAACTACAGAGTGAACAGGGAGTCACAGCCTCACCTCAGACTTTGTCCCTACAGAATGGCACACTGCTACAGTCATCCTTCTCCACAAAGGAGGAGTGACTACAGACCCTGGGAACTATGGCCCCATTAGCCTGACGAGTCTGATATGCAAAGCTATGGAACGCATCATCATGGACCTAATAAACAAGGATATAGGGAATCATCAAACTCTGGATCCCACACAGTTCGATTTTGTGAAGGGTAGATCATGCCTGCTCAACTTGGTCGACTTCTTTGAGTCAGTCGCCAGAGCTGTGGATGAAGGCAAGGTGGTTCATATAGTCTACCTTGATCTGGCCAAGGCATTTGATACCATTCCTCATTCAGGAATCATAGAAAAACTCTCTAAGCTAGGCATCACCCCCTATATCACTAGGTGGGTTGCAAACTGGCTCACAGATAGAACCCACGTTGTGAAAGTAGTGGATTCCAAGTCAGACTGCTGACCAGTCACGTGTGGAGTCCTACAGGGTTCGGTCCTGGGTCCTCTCCTGTTTGGTATCTACTTCTCTGAAGTCCATGCCAACACAAAGGGTCTCTGGCTGACAAAGTTCACAGATGATTGCAAGTTGGGAGCTATTATTAACTCCCCAAGTGATGTTGAAATTCTGCAGAAAGGCCTCACTGAGACCAACAACTGGTGTCGGAACCATGGCCTTAAGCTCAATGCCAAAAAATGTGTCGTCATCCCCTTTGGGAAAAACACAGTTCCCATGAATTACCACATCGATGGTAGTCCACTGAACACAGAAGGTGTTATAATAGACTTGGGAACACAGGTTGATAGCAGCCTCTCTTTTGACCACCACATTGTGCCACTGTGGTCAGAAAGTCCTTCTATGTGGCACATCTCATTACTAAGGGTTTTGCATCCAGGAAGTAAGAGGTCATTGTCTCCCTCTACTCTTCCCTCATTAGGCCACTCATCGAGTACAATGCCCCATTTGGCATGTACCTCATTAGACACCTGCAACAACTGGAGATGCCACAAAAGTACCTCACAAAGAGGATCCTAGGCCTTAAACACTTGTCCTGTATGGACAGACTCAAAAAACTCCAACTATTCTCTGTCTCATATTGCCTACTTAGAGGCGATGTCTGCTTGCATACAAAACCATGTCTGGTCCAACTCTGTTAGAAGTGCTACATCTAAAGAAATCCCAATCCCTCTGCACCACACACTCCAGTGACCTCAACCTCATTACTACAATCAACAGAACGTGCTGGAGGGACAGGTTCATAACCCAGAAACTGCCCTTGCTATGGAATAGACTTCCCATACATGTCAAACAGAGCACTTCAATGGCCTTCTTCAAGAGAAATCTTTATAAGTGGATGGGAAATAGAAAATTCACCCCGGGGATCACTCCAGTGGTTGTACTCAACAGAGGCACTAGGAACTAAGGTCGGATGGCACGATGTCAGGGTAATCCTATGGGCTAGGTTTGTAAAGGCTCCAGGGCCATTAGCCTAGTACACACCCATGAACCTATATTGTGATAACAACAAGAGGCAGACATACAGTCTGGAAACAAAACAAAACAAAAATTCATGCTGTAAAAGAAAAGTTAAGGTTAAAACTAATGCTTCATCTGGGAGTCTTCATCAGAAAGAACTTGAAATAAAAGAAATGCAAGTTAGTTGTACAGTGTATTTACCACTGCTCTTGTGTCCCAGCCCGTCACTGGAAATAGTCTGCAAAAGGCTAGTTCACTTACCTTATTAACAAATCAATACATTTAATTAATAAAAAGTTAGCATTGTACAAACGTGGAAGACTCTTCCAAAGGGTTCCTAGTAATAGAACTCAAGGTTTGGTCCAGTATAACATATTTGCTTTTGGAACTGAATTTGTACCTGGAAATTAGTAGCAGGTGATGGAAGAAGTAATCATTTAATTCCTAAATCACAGTGCTACAAAGATGGTATCAACTCTCACTCACCCACAAACTAGTAAATCATCCACTAAATGTCCCATCCCTCCAGAATCTACTCCAACCCTATCGCACCACCAGACCACTAAGATCCAGCAACAGAAATTACTTGCAAATCACTAAAGCCAATAACTCTACTGGTGAAGCACTATTCTCTTGCACCATAGCCAAATTATGGAACTCACTCCCACCCACAATTACCTCCGTACCATCATGCACCCACTTCAAAACTTTACTAAAAGCGCACCTAAAAACATGCTGGCTATGCCCTTGCAACTCCCACTCTAATATCACCCACCCCATCCAACCACTACCTTTCTTTCCACTCCACTAACTACCTTGATTATAGCAAGCTCAGATGCTCATAAGCCAGTACTTATTATACAGCAGGTACTTCTTCTTGTAGCATTTGTTAATGTCTGTTATGTACTTCACAGATAAAGATTCTAGTTGTCTACTGATGTACTATGTTCTTCATCTGTAAATATGTTGTAAGTAATTGTTATGTTCAATTGTTAATCGCTATGTAATCCAATGTAACTACTGTCTGTTTATTTTAACTGTGGAGCTTTTCTCCCCGGCCCTCCACTGAAAATGGACCTACGTCCAGTCGGATACTCCCGGTCAACAAATATAAATAAATAAATAAATAAATAAATAAATAAATAAATCTTGGTGACAAGGCAGAATGACAAAAACACTTGAAAAACTTATATAGTGTCCCAGACAGATTGAAAGAATATGAATTGACAATAAACAGACATACTTGCAAATTTTTCCAAAAGAAATGTCATATTATGGACATTAGACTAATAAGAATTGACTACTCAAAGTCTCATGATATGTTGGAGTGTGTATTGAAGGCACATAAGCCTCAGGATATGCCACAGTGTGAGGCATTACAACCAACATTTTCTGTGGACTGAACAATGAAAAAGCCTCCACTTTTTATCTTCTCCACCTTCATAGAATAAACCGTCTGACAAACACCTGACCCAAAGATCTAAATCTCAATTGTAAGATTAGCAACACCTGCAGACATGATATGTTTCCTACCCAGTGAATTCCCCACTATTGGAATAGACTCCACCTGCATATCAAGGTGCCTCTTTGACTATCTTCAAAGCCAGCCTTTAGATTTAGATAGGTAATAGTAAATTCATGCTTGGCAGTAGTGTAAATTAAAGGAAAGGGTGCTATGGTTAAGGTTTTTGATGGCTTTCTAGATGTAAACATACCAAAACCCAGTAAATATATAAACCTGTTGTAATCATTAAGTGAGTAGCTTTAGAGTGGTTCTGAATGAAAATGAATGAAGAAATATGAACACCACCTTTAAGAAGACAGAGAAAATGTCACATTATATGAAATGATGGCCCACTTTACGTTATCTTTGTCTATCAGATCAATACAATATGCACTGTTTTATCACATCCACTCCATTGACATACAGATGAATTCACTGCCTCTACCATTCTCCTTGTGGGTAATACTATCACTGCCATTTTCTCTAAATGTCTGAACACATGCAGCATCAAACAGTTCTGACTAATTTATTACAACATATATATCACAACTCTAACAAAATAAATTCCAGCTCTGGGATTCAGATAGGTTACTACCAGTGGTAACTATTTCCAGTTCAGTGACAGCCCTACCACAGTGCTTTAGCTCAAAGAGGTGCAATGTGGTGGGCTGTCACTGTGGCCTACAGTAAATGAAGCATTCTGGTGGAGGGGCCTATGTCTTCCATGGAAATGCCTGCAGTAAATTATTTACACAGCAGATCACTCAGTTGTGTAAATCACCACAACTGGGCAAGTTAAAAGTTCATTTTCATGTATTACTTCCACTGGGAAGATCATGTTTGAATTAAGTGCCAGGAGTTTAACACACACGTAGTAGTGGTAGTCGTGCATGTGTGTTTTTGAGTGGTTGCATGTCTGAGTGTATACAGAGGAATGAGTGGTCTCAGGTAAGTGTGTGTGAGTGTGCATGTATACCTGTGTGTGCGTAAGAGACTGTGTGTATGCCTGGGTAGATAAAATAGAGGGGGTTAACTAGGGGATAGGTAGGGTAGATGTGTACATGTATATGTATTGGTGAATAGGTGTGTCCATGAGTGTAGCAGGGTGGGGGTGAGTCTTTGTATATGTGCATGAATGTTCAAGTGTGTGTGTGTGTGTGTGTGTGTGTGTGTGTGTGTGTGTGTGTGTGTGTGTGTGTGTGTGTGTGTGGACTATCATGTAAACTCCCCTAGACTAACAAGCATATCCTGACAACATTGAAGGGGACACTAGACACCAGAGAAATGTTTTTATTAATTTAAAGTCACTTGTAAAGCTAACAGAATAATAGTTTTGCCACACAAACACTGTATGGGTGGGGAAAATATTAAACACCAGAGATATGCTTTAACTTTAAAGTCACATAAAGTTAGCAGTCAACAGTTTTTCTGCATGGAAGACATATGGGTGAGAGGAAACACTAGACACAAGAGATGTGAAATATTATCCTAAGTCACTTAAAAGTTAATAGAACAGTTTTTTCAGGATGAAAGGTATTAAGACCCCACCTCATTAAAAAAAAAACAAAGAATGGGAGAATAAAAACATTAAACCCTGTACCCATGGCACTTCCTTTTCTAGGCAGAGCTTTAGCCTTTTGCACTAGTGCTAAACATCAGAGACATTCCATAAATGACAGTTAATATTTTATTTATTTATTTATTTTATTTTACATTTGTTGACCGGGCTAGTCTAGCTGGATACATGTCCATTTTCAGTAGAGGCCCATGGAGAAAAGCTCCACATAGTTATACATAGTAATTACAATATAAGAATAGAAGTTATACAGTGTTGTTAAAAAAATTTAGAAATTTTAAGATAGTACAATCAAAAGAGAAAAGTGTTTTTTTTTTTTTTTTCATAGTTTAGCATAGTATTCCAGTTTCATGGGTTACAGTGATAAATTTTGCATAAAATGCTTATATTTGTGTACAAAAGGATAGATTGTAAAGATAAGGAGGGGAGGGAAAAGTTAGACGGAGAAGAAATTAGTCAGTGTTAGTGCAGGTGCATAGCCAGTGATTATTGAGATGTAGTTTTAGATGTTTTTTAGAAAGCAGTAGAGAAGTCTGAGCTGTGATATCGGATGGAAGTTTATTCCATACTTTTCCCACAGAGTTAGAGAACAAGGAGTCACCTGCTGAGTTGTTTGATTTAGTAGTGTTAATCAGCAGTTTGTTTGAGGAACGTAAATTTTTGAGGTTGTTGTAAGGTGTGATAAGGCTAGAGAGTATAGGAGTATTGCTAGGTAGATACAGGGTCTTATGAGCTATAGTGAGTTGGTGAAATTGAAGCTGGTTAAGGAATTCAAGCCAGTTTAAGAGTTTAAGATTTAAACAGTGGTGGGTTCCGAAAGGAGAGCCTGTAGCAAATCTAGCAATATTATTATAGGAAGTTGCTAGTTTCTTGAGGTTGTTTTTGGAGATATTAGTGTATATATGCGAGCAGCATAGAGCAGAGTGGATAGAAGGTGAGTTCTAGCTATAGCAGACCTAGCTTCTGGTTTTTAATAAAAGAACAGCAGGGGAAAAAAGCTTTGAACCTCATACCCTTGACTCAGGAAGTACCTCATTACCAGTACTTTAGTCCTCCACACTACAGATCAGCTCCTTCTGTGAGAGGTAGTTTCAAAAATATGTATGAAACACTAATGTCTTGTATTATTGCCTGACTGTAATAGTCCATCAGGTAAGAGAGACAGAGCAGGTACAAGGCAAAATCAGGGACAGCTGAGAGGGATGGAGCTGTGTCTTTGCGGGTGTGGGACTACCATACTCCTCAACAGCTAATTCCTGACAATGTTTGGGAAAAACACTAGAACAGGGAGACTTTGTAAATATTAGTCCACATGACTTAAAATGTTAATAAGACAACAGATGTAGCATCACAATCTTCTTTCTGAATGATAAAAGTTATGAAACTCTAATGCTGGACATTATTGACTGAGTGTAATCATCCATGATTTACGAGGGGCAGGAGAAAACATAAGAGGCTACATCAGGGACATCCTGTAAACTAATGGATAGGTAAGTGGGAGAATCACTGAGGGGGATACCTGTCCCACTACAATGCAATGTATGGGCCGCCAGAGGTGATTACCACAGTAAAGTTCTGATTAGAACTAATGGTAACACCACGTAATTCAGACACATGGAAAT
Organism: Protopterus annectens; assembly: GCF_019279795.1. NCBI lineage: Eukaryota > Metazoa > Chordata > Ceratodontiformes > Protopteridae > Protopterus > Protopterus annectens. The sequence goes on from NC_056725.1 coordinate 1,774,595,406, forward strand.
TAGCTAGTAATGAATCTTTCCTCATTAAGGCTAATATCACATTTTCTGAGATCATGTAAACAGTCCATTTCAGCCATATGTCTTAACACCCTGGTGGGATTCTTTCTGAATCCCAGTGCATGTTTTTGACTTGCAAGAATCACATGTATAAGAGTGGCTATCCTATTGCAATGTTAGTGGCACAACAGGTAGCACACTCACCTTTAGTGCAGAAGGCTGTGGGTTCTTTTCCCACACCATGTAGATGGATTTCTGACATTATAGAGTAGCATGGGGGTGCTACACATCTATGTGTGCTATCCTTCGGATGAGATGTTAAACCCAGGCCCCATTGTCTGAGCTTGTGGTAGCTCAGGTGGATGTAAAAGATACATTGCACCTATTGAAATGAGTAGGATAAGTCCCCCAATGCCCTGGTCAAATTTTCTGTAGTAGTATAAATACTACCTCAAGTCTCCCCTGAAAAGAGGCTACTAGCCTAGAGAGACTAACCCAGTTAACAAAATGATAAAAAATATAAATAAAATCTCACCATATTACACACTGACATGGGTACACATACAGTTATAAAAGAGAAAACAAACCATTACAAAGATTTTTCTTTTTCATGCATTATACACATATGGTTTCTTTCTTAATTATTATTCAGTTTAACATTACATAGATTGTCTTTCCTGAAATTTCAATCCTCCTCTCTTAAACATTACTCTGCGTGTATTGTTCATACAGATTCCATTTATTTCTTTGTAGTTTGCTCCTTCCCATTTCTAAAGATCCCAATTCCAGGTGTTTTATCTCCTTTACAGCATTCAATAATTCCATTATGGTTGGTTTAGTTTTTGATTTCCATTTTCTAGTGTTTTTTTTTTTTTTTGCAGCCAACAGCATTAAATTTAGTAAGAACTTACTATGCCTTGGCAATTTATTTCCTCTATCCCAGCTGAAAGTAATAATTTCCTTACTTACAATAATTTGCTCCCCAAAAAATTCTGACAAGGAGGTAATTTTTAAAATCTACCAATGGATTACATTCACAAAAAACATGTTTCCAAGTACCCCTCTCTTTCCTATCACATCTCAACAACTGCCGTCTGTCTGTAGAAAAATTCTATGAAATCTACTTGGGGTATAAAAATAATTATGAAAACACTTTCTTGTAAAACTCCTACATATTCTAGATTTTGCTGCACTCCTGGGTCCAAAGCACAAATCTTATCCATGTAATCTTTTGTTTGATTCATGAATGGGATGATTAGTTTACTAGACTATGTAGACTAACAGCTGATAATCGGTTCAGATTTGATAATCACACAAGCTCTGTACTAACTCAGATGATTAAGAAACAATTTTCCAAGGCTAGTGCTTTTCTTATCTCTCCTTCTTAACTTCCGTTGCATCACAATATTCTCTTGTATCACTTCTCTGTTTTGTGCATGCATTCACTACTCTAGACTGATTGCTTCTTTACTAACTAAAACAAGGTTATAATAGGACTGCTATACTTACAGCAGGTGGCCATGTGAAAACCCATCCTGTTCCTGTTTACAGGTGGCCATGGCTTGAAATCAACCAACACTTTTCCATAATTCAACTAAAAATGACCCATAAACTATTAAGTTCCCAAACATCCCCTCAATTGCTCAAATCCTGGAATGGCACAAACCACAGTTTGATATTAGGTCAGCTTATAGGAGTTTTATATCCATAAGTAAATCTAAGGATAGAGATGATTATTCATTCTTCTCTGTCAAGCTCTGGAACAGATCTCCCCCCACAGTGGAACATTTCTTCCAAGTTTGCATTCAAAACCTCATTGAAAGACTATCTCCACATTAAAGGGATATTCCATTGTGGAGTTGCATAAAAATGTTCGGCTTACAGTTGTACATTGTAATTAGAATTTTTTAACTTACTTGTGTTATGATCTTTATACCTATTATGTTGATAATACAGAAACCAATGATTTATATTATCACTTATTAGGTGTTGGGCAGCACAGTTATAAATTAATTAGTGGAGTTGCCTCTCATTATTTTTTGGGGGGGATGCCTTCTATGCAGAGTCTGCATTTCCTACATATGTCCACATGGGCTTCACAAGGTCTCCTAGTTTCCCCCCACATTGCAAAGACATGTTGTAGGTGAGGTGGTGATCCTCCAGATTCTCATAGGTGTTCATGCTGAATGTGCGTGTGTGCATGTGTGTGTGTCTGTGTCTTATAGTGGGTTGCTGACCCATTCAGGATTAGTGTCACTGCCTTACATCCAGTGAGTGCCAGGCTTCTGTCCCTCCATACCTTTTGTTCATCCTCTCTGTGGTTCATTATCTCCACTACCTGTTTCCCTTATATGTCTGTAATTACCTCATTTTTCACTATACCATATGTGAGAAAAATTTTTAGTTTGGCTCATACTGGAAAATAACCATTTGCACCAAGGTAATATATTTATTGACTTTGTAGGTCTGTTCTTTGTCTCAGTGTTCTTCCTTATTGCAGTGGATACACATTCAAAATGACTCGAGATAGTTGTATGGAGAAAATGTTATCTAAAAAGGTGCTACCAACTTCAGGTTAACGTTTGAAATAAATGGCATTCCTAAGCAAAGTAAAGATCCACAGTTCACATTAGAAGAACTTAAAACATTTATGAAGTAATACAGTATTATGCATTTTATATATGCCGTCTACCAGTTGGTCATTAATGGAATGACCATGGGATTTAAGCAAAAAAAAAAAAAATCAAGAAAACTACAAAAAAATGCACTGGTGACACAAAGGGATAAAACCCTGACCACAGCTCTGGTAACCCACGTTTGTTTAATGGTTTAGGCATTTGACAGTACAGGCAGGGAGAATATGCATGCCCATACTGAGTGGGAGGAATGCTGTGTTCTTCTTCCCAGCTCATGCTGCCGGTCTAATGAAAGGGCCTTCACTGAAAAGTGGAGGCCCATCATAATGCAGAGAGACAGTGCCAGGAAGATGTGGGTGTACCCTCCCAAAATAGTAATGGTAGTCCCTGTTGATACGTGTGAAGGAGGATACATGAGCAGAGTTGGGGGCATGTACATTTTTTCTGGTATCACAAGAGCTCACACCAGCAGAGATGGAGTCAGGCCATAAAAATCGAGGTGCTGACAACAGCACAAAACACTTTTATGTCTGCCTGAAGGACAGCACTCCCCTTTGGCAGTGTATGGCTAATCAAAGTAAAGCTTTCTGACTAGTAAGCATAGAGCACAAATGATGCAACCCCCCACAAACATTCTGGTCCTCTGGCACAGAAGGATAAAGCACAGATGTTCTCCCAGATAACCTGATTTTGATTAGTGGTCAGGTTGCTTGAACACTTGAGTGACAATAGAAGTGAGTGGCTGATGCCAGCTCCCTCCCCTCAGATGGGTGAGCTGGCTGATGCCAACTCACTCATCTTGGGGGAGGCCTCTAGACCCATTGTGCTGGCCCCAACTGGCAAAGTGTGGTACTACAAGATGCAGCTGAGAATTAGGTCACTAGCTATGCACTGGATACAAGTCAAGAAGCTTGGCACGCAGAGGCACATCTCCATGTTGGGTTTGCAGCAGCATTCGTAATCTACTGACTGCCTTGGTGATGGGTTAAGCCAGGTAGAGGGCCCTCCCATAAGTATGACAAGCTAGCCCACTCCCTTACCTCAACTCCTAGGGTGAAAGAATGGGATGAGTTCTCATGTCAGGTGTGGAATACATGTGTCTGCCTCTCGTGCCAGCTGAGGGTAGGAAGAGAAGCTATTGTGAAAGTCATGCAAGTGAAAACTGGGAAAATTATAAACTCCAGTGACAAGACCTTGCTACACAAAACAGATAACGTTTCTCTTTGAATTTCTCTTTGCTTACCATAATACTACACATACAACCACCAAAACAGCACCAGCAATGTTATTTTTGGAACATAATATTGTATTCTAGACTGGAGTTCATGAAATAAGATGTACAAAGAGGAGCACACACTACACAGGTAGTACTAAGCAAGTGTTGACTACACTATATAGAAAATGTAAATGGGTCAAACCATTTCAACGAACGGGCCTCAAAGGTATACTGCAGATATGGGACAAAACTTGTAGAAAATTTTAAAAAGTGTTCAGCAAACAGATGGTCTACGGCCAGCTGCTACTCAACAGCTGAGTTTGGAAGAAGCACTTTGTGAGCAAGATTATAACATTGTTAATGCTACCCAACCCTTGATGGCAAAAAGAACTTACCAAGTCCATACTCCCAAGACAAATGCTAGATCTAGAGTATGACCAAGATATTTCCAGAGAGAAATGACTGATAAGTTTTACACCTACAGAGGGGAGACAGAGCAGATCAGTGATCAGGGGGCAATAGATGATTGAATTAATTCTGTAATGATCAGTAACCAGGTTTCTGATGCTATGGCATCCCCAACTTGGGAAGGCACCCTTCAGAAGTTAAATGTAATGGTGGTGGTATTTACCTAATTAAAGACAGATTGCAAGAGCTCTTCAATTGAGTATTAACAATTATTACTAATAACATTATGAGGCATCATGTAAGAGTGAATATAGCGTAAATTGCCATTTGAGAAACAAAACCTTACTATATTCTTACTATGATAATACACTGGGTTCAAAGACATTGATTCAGTCAGTAATTGCCAAGCCCAGCTAGTTTATTTTATTATTATTTAACTGTAAAATGAAGCATACAGTTTTAACTAGTGTTCACATTCTCATCAGTTACTTGAAAAGATGAAGGAAATATAACATGTCCACTGCCAATGCATGTGACACTGCTGCAAAAGCCATTGCATACCCGAGCCTTGACTTTTTTGTGTATGCATGTTAACAACAGCAGTTATTTAGCAGACATTATGTGTATTAATCAGTTACTTCAGAAGAAATATCAAATGCATGTATTACTTGTTATTACCTAGTCAAACATAACATTATTTTATGGACTACTTTTCAGAGAGTAAAGCACTAGTGAAAAATATGAAAGGCCCAGTAGCTGAACTTTGGTGAGAAGGTAATAACACTGATGAATACGTCTGTAGTTTTTTTCAGCTTGGAAAACATTTTGTAAGGTAAATGAAATGATGAACAAGCCACAACGTGTCCTGAAACAGCCTATTTTTTTTGTAACCTGTTAATATTTGCAAAACACTGTAAATGAAGAGCCTGTAATAATAATTCAACTGAGTTGAGAAAAAAATAATACAGTAGTCTGTAACAAGCTATGACATGTTCTGCTAACCATTTTAAAGGTCATGAAGTGCAAGCTGCCTGATCTGTAGGCAGAATTCACAATGTGAACGGAATATGTTGCTTCAGACGGTAATCCGAGTCACTGTTGTAATGCAGGAAGTACAAAACACCACTTGACATGCTTCTCAGTAAAACTATGCTTAGCATGCCTCTCAGTCGTTCTTCAGTAAACTGTAACAGTCATAATCAAAAATGGAAGCAAAACACAAAGTGAACTACAGAATGTCAGTAATAATTATGAACGCATGGTTTAAAATTTTATTGTCTAAATGTAAAATGACCTTCTCCTAGAAGTATGAAGGGTTTACAGAATCAAACTGCATGGTATACCTCATAATGTGTGACATTTGAGGGGTATGATGCTTTGTAACCCTGACAGTGAATTTTCAGCTGATAAAGTAGTACAGTACCTTTTCATCATCAAGGTGCAATTTTCCTCTTTTATTTATTTTTTATACTTTGCTATTTGCAGTGCTTCGTATGTAAGTACTAGGCTAACTGCCCTTGCAGACCATTTTAAGCCCTGCCAACTTCCCTTTTTGTGCTCAAAATAACCTACCCCATTTGATTATAACTTGGAGACCCATGCATGCATGGGATAAAGCAGTTAGGAGCTGCCTCTGAAAATTAAAGTTAAGTTAAAGTCGGAAGTTAGTGGTTATCTTGTTAGATATCAAATATGGGTTGATTTAAGTATGTTCTGTTGTGGTTTTATGATTAATAAAGATAATTTATAAAAAGAGTGGTCAGTGTAGAATGATACAAAATTTACAGTTGCAGTGTCTAGGAATGGTGTCAAGTCTCAGCATACAGGCACGTTATAATCTATAGTACTTTAGCTGGTATATGATTTATGAGTTGTGACAGTCTGGAACAATGTATGCTACTGGCATATCTGTTCGTATATGCATGTTTGTCAATATATATGCAAACTACAGATTACTTAGCTACATGTATGTGTATGCTTATCTGTCTATATTATAAATAGATACTTGTACATGCATACACGGATGCTGGTGTTGCTGTACAAAACATTTCCCAAGGATGTGCCACCTTGGCTATCTCACACTATTACCTGTCTGATAACTCAGAAGTGACTCCAGCTTTATAGTTTGGAGGAAAATCCTGTGCAGACAATAGCTATCTGACTGAGCTCTGAAATGAAAGGAAGAGGAACTGCCAAAGTACAGCAATTAAAGGAAATGTGTTGCACTGTGCAGTTACCACTTCAAACACATGATCATAGAATGATATATTACAAAGTATTAACAAACATGCAGGCCTTATCTAATAAACAGAGGAACTACAACTTCTCCAAAAACGTATTAACTTCTCCATATGCAATAAATGATTTACATTTCTGTTGACACAGTAGTAAATTTGTTCACTTTGCTTTTACTGCAGGCATTTGGAAAGAGAAAACTAAAACAGTGGCAATTAAGCATTCATTTAAATAGAAACATGCATTTAAAGTCTTTCAGACTCTTGTGTATGTTGCTTTTCTGGATGTAACTGTAATTCAGCGAATATATCACGCAGCACTAAAGTACTAGTTGTCTTCCTGCTCTCATCTTCCTAATAAAAACAGTGTCACAAGGAATCGTAAACTGTGAAGAAATTCAGATTTTGGTTACATCAAGTGTGTTTTCCTTTATGAAAGCATTTCTTGTTAACTGGTAGTTGTTTTTCTAGACAAGACGGTAGTTTTATAAGCAGGAAAGACTGTAATTATCTCAATACTGTGCTTCAAACTGAGCTTTTGAACAGTGTACATTGTTATCTCCCTTTATATACCAAACTATTCCTAGTTTCGGTAGTCTCAGTAATATACAGTAGTCTTGTCTTAGTGATCAGGTGCCTACATGCTGCAGTAATAGTGCAGATCCAATCATTGCACTTTTTTTCATCTAAAAAAACCCCATAAATATCACAATTAATGTTTGCAAATATAATGCCTGACTACATTAGTACTTTTTGTCAAGATTAGTTCAACTGTGAATTTTTGAAATCTTGTCATCAAAAGTTCTCTGTCAGTTTTCCAATGTATCAAGTAAATGGTGGGTGGAGATTTTCAATTATTGCATGATCCATGCAAAACTATATACTAATAGCCATCTCATCTAGATCAAAATAACTTATCACCCTTCTCTGCTTTTTCCTTATCAAGCCAGCTATTGAGTACAATAACTCCTTTGGCATGCAGTTGGCATGCAATTGTCTAAACACATTACACAGCTGAAAAGGGTTTATATCACATGATCGAAATGTGAAATTATCGAATGCTATAACAGCGAACTGGCAACCCCGAAAGCTGAAAACTCAGAAAGCTGAGAACAGTGATTTTTTTCCCTGGGAAAAAAATCGCTGTTTCAGCACAAAACACTAAACACAAAAACACTACAAACTATTGCTAATGTGGGGGGCTTTACCCTCCACACCCCCAACATGGGGGGGCTGTGCCCTCCACACACCCCCTACTTAAATATACCAACTCCGAGATTGTACCACAGTGGAGGAAATAGCGTAGCCGTGGAAATGGCCCACCGAATTCTTTCCCTGGGAAAGTATTCGATGTTCCGTGGCTTCGCTATTGTCAGTCTTCGAGGTTTTGGGTTTGATATTATAACATTCGAAGTCTTGAGACTTCGATGTTATGATATAGACCCGCTGAGGACCCCAGGTACACCTAAATATAAAGAGCACAGACCTGAAGACCCTTAGCTACCAAAATAGACTTGAATATGTTTTGCATTTAGAGCCATGAAGGACTGCCCTCCCTGATATCTTACAGCTTCACAAAACTAGCAGTTCCACAGACATCTTTAGTAAGCACTTTGGTCTTCAACAAACAAACAGGACATCCCGACATCACAGATTCATCTCCCATTGCATTTGCCATTCTAGAGTAGGTTCATACGTTCAAAGGCAAGTGCTAGGCTAGATGCACTTGCAGGCCATTTTAAGCTTAGCCATTTTCCCTTCAGAGGTAAGAATCAAACCTTGTACATTGTGCCTGTAAAGTAAACACCTTAACCATTATATCAAACTACTTATCCATATTAAACAGTGTAAAACCTTTGCCACCTTTAAGGTGAACCTTGATAAATGGATGGATCATCACAAATTCTCCTGAGGCGCATCCTGTGCTCTCCCCCTGGAGGCAGGAGGTGCCTTATGTGGGTGGCTGTTGGCAAGACTTTAATGGTACTGTGAATTAGGGACCTGGGGACCCAAGTTGATAGCAATCTCTCATTTGACAACCACGTGGCCAAAGTGGTTAGAAAAACATTTTATATAGCCCACCTAATCATGAAGGGATTCACATCTAGATCAGGGGAGGTCATCGTGCCTCTTTACTCATTCCTCATCAGGCCCATAATTGAGTACAATGCCCCTTTTGGGATGTACCTTACCAGACACCTGCAGCAACTGGAAAGACCCCAAAAGTACCTCACCAAGAGGATCAAAGGGCTCAAACAGATGCCATATGCTGCCCGGTTAAAGAAACTCCAGCTCTACTCAGTGGCATACCGCCTGCTCAGAGGCGATCTGTGCCTGACATATAAAGCCATGTCCAACCCGGAATTAATGGACATGCTGCACCTCAGAAAATCCAAATCCCATTGAGCTACGCTCGAGAGACTTGAACCTCAGCACTGAAATAAATAGGACATGCTGGAGGGACAGATTCATAACCCAGAGGCTCCCTTCACTCTGGAATAAAATCCCAGTCCAGGTTAGGCAGAGTCCCTCATTGACTCTCTTCAAGAGGAATCTTGATGAGTGGATGGGGGATCGTAGGTTTACCCCGGGTATCACTTCTGTGTCACTGTTAGACAGAGGCACAGTATACTAACCTCGAAAAAGGGCATAGCAAAATTAATTTAAAATGGGTGGCGAAAGCCAAACACACTCTGGCTAGGCTTATAAATGCCCTAGGGCAGATAGCCTAGTATGAACCTATGAACCTATGAATGATTAACATTGCAGATCCTATGATCCCAATTTTGGGTTTTCAAAATATCTCACCTCTGTTTCTTTTAGACATCAGGCACCAGCAAATAGTAATTTTTGTTACCTGCCTAATTTTGTGTTCTTCATTTAAATCACTGCCTCACATATAATCACATTTTGTTATGTAATTTACTTAACCAGCAAGGTTTCTCTTGGTGGACTAGGTAAGGCAGGTAACAGTGATAAAGTGTTATGGTATATTACTGACATAATCTGTGTTGCTTCTCTCTAGATAGGTGGTTTTAAGTTTATTATAAATAAGCACATCATGCAAACTAGCAAAACAGGATGCTGAAAGTGACTTAATATGCCTGCTGCATTGAGTACAACAAAAAATGCGGATTTATCACATCTCTGAGACTTGTTTCTGATTTAAACATGGGTGCATGTTTCCACAATAAAATGCAGTGATCTGTTAACAGACAGCATTCGTGCAAAGGCTTCAAGGCTTGTAACACACTGCTTCTTTATGTTCTATGTCCCTCGATAGAAAAAGGAAAAAAACTTTGACGTGGAGTTATTTAAAATTAGGTCAAGTGAATTGAGTTTCACACTTCTAGAAGAAATGACAGCATTTTGATGGCAATGGGAGGCCAGTGGATAAAAAAATAAAAAGTATTTAACACATACAGAGAAATTCTGAATAAAATAATTTAATCTGGGATTAAATTTCTATCATAACTGTCGTATAAAATAAAATTGAAAACATAGCAGTGTAGTTTGGCTTAGAAGCATATATTCTATGGGACCTGACAATATCCCTGGCTGTGTTCCACATGAAATACAGAGTGAGCTGGCACCTCATCTGTGTGCCCTGTTCAATCACAGCCTAACCTCATGCTTTGTCCCTACCAGTCATCCCTCTCCACAAAGGTGGAGCAACTACAGACCCTGGGAACTATCACCCCATTAGCCTGACGAGTCTGATATGCAAAGCTATGGAACGCATCATCATGGACCTAATAAACAAGGATATATGAAATCTCCAAACTTTGGATGCCACACAGTGTGGTTTTGTGAAGGGTAGATCATGCCTGATCAACTTGGTCAACTTCTTTGAATCAGTCACCAGAGCTGTGGATGAAGGCAAGGTGGTTCATACAGCCTACCTTGATTTGGCCAAGGCCTTTGATACCATTCCCCACTCAGGAATCATAGAAAAACTCACTAAGCTATGCAACAACCCCTATATCACTATGTGTGTTGCAAACTGGCTCACAGGTAGAACCCACAGTGTGAAAATAGCTGACTCCAAGTCAGACTGCCGACCAGTCATGAGTGGAGTCCCACAGGGTTCAGTCATGGGTCCTCTCCTGTTTGGTATCTACTTCTCTGAAGTCCAGGCCAACATGAAGGGACTCTGGCTGACAAAGTTTGCAGAAGATTGCAAGATGAGAGCTATTATTAACTACCCAAGTGAGGTTGACATCCTACAGAAGGGCCTCACTGAGACCAATGACTGGTATCAGAACTATGGCCTTAAGCTCAATGCCAAAAAATGTGTCGTCATCCCCTTTGGGAAAAACCCGGTTCCCATGAATTACCACATTGATGGTAGTCCACTGAACACAGAAGGCATTATAAGAGATCTGAGAACACAGGTTGACAGCAACCTCTCTTTTGACCACCACATTGCCACTGTGGTCAGAAAGTCCTTCTATGTGGCACATCTCATTATTAAGGGTTTTGCATCCAGGAAGAAATAGGTCATTGTCTCCCTCTACTCTTCCCTCATTAGGCCAATCACTGAGTACAATGCCCCATTTGGCATACATGTCACTAAACACATGCAACAAATGAAGAGGCTGCAAAAGTAGGCCTTAAACATGTGTCCTATATGGACAGACTCAAAAAACTCCAACTATTCTCTGTCTCATATTGCCTACTTAGAGGCAATCTCTGCTTGACTTACAAAGCCATGTCTGACCCAGCCCTGTTAGAAATGCTACATCTAAAGAAATCCCAGTCTCTCTGCACCACATGCTCCAGAGACCTCAACCTCATTACCACAATCAACAGAACATGCTGGAGGGACAGGTTCATAATCCAGAGACTGTCCATGCTATAGAATAGACTTCCCATACATGTCAAGCAGAGCACCTCACTGGCCCTCTTCAAGAGAAATCTTGATGAGTGGATGGGAAATAGAAAATTCGCCCCAGGGATCACTCCAGTGGCTTTACTCGACAGAGGCACTGGGAACTAAGGTCGGGTGGCACAATGCCAAGGTAATCCTATGGGCTAGGCTTGTAAAGGCTCCTGGCCATTAGCCTAGTACACACCTATGAAGGTATGAACCTATATCTCTGTCATCCAGATTTCAGCATGCACAAACTCAGGAACCTCACATGGCCTTCTTGAAAACACCGGAGGGGATAAATGTATCTCCAAACACCATCATACTAGGTGACTTCAACTACCCTAATATAGACTGGGAACACTACTCAAGCCCAAACACCCTTGCCCAAAGGTTCCTGGAGTTCATAAACTCAAATGCCATGGAACAACTAGTCACCATCCCCACAAGAGGAGAAAACATACTTGACCTCATCATCACGAACATGGGGTCACAATGTTCAACACCGGAAGTATACCCCTCACTGGTGAGATCAGATCATAAACTAATCTTGCTGGAGGTCCTCATCCCGCCCCCACCTGAAATAAAAAAGACCACAGTGAAAAACTTCTCAAAAGCTGACTTCACACTCCTAAAAACTAGTGTGGTCTCCTTTAAGGTCCCTGAGCCAGTGGTAAACATTACTCAAACCGCTGAATCACTTACAAATGCCTTCTACCAGCACCTACAGGACTGCATGGATCAGGCAATCCCAAACAAAACTAAGACTCTTTGTACCAAAGGCAAGCTTCCAGTCTGGTGGACCCCAGCCATAAACAAGCTCTACAACAAAAGGAGGAAGCTACTACAAGACAGAGCAAAATCCTTGAAAGGTAAGACACATTTGATGATTATAAGTAAAAAACTAAGAGCTCTCATAAAATCATCCAAGGCAAATTTTGAGAGAAAAATCGCCAAGGACACAAAAGACAATCATAAGGCCTTCTTTAGCTATGTTAGAAACCTAGGAGGAAACTCCCAGATATGCTCAGAATTAGTTCAAAATGATGTGAAGATTACTGAACCTACACACATTGCCAACATACTGGCTGACAGGTTCAGTGCAAACTTCTCCCCCCCCCCCAAAAGGAGAGATATCTATACCAGAGGATTGTAGCCCCCCAAACATCTCCAACGCCCAGGTGAGAACTGCTCTCTCCAAGGCAAAAAACACAGCATCCATGGGACCGGATGGTGTCCCCGGCTGTGTGCCCCACGAACTCAATGATGAATTAAACCCGCAGTTAGGACAGCTGTTTAATCTTAGCATCACCTCAGGATACATACCCAAGGAGTGGCGCACGGCGACTGTGGTACCACTTCACAAGGGCGGTGCCTCCACCGACCCTGGAAATTACCATCCCATTAGCTTGACAAGCCTTATCTGCAAAGCCATGGAGAGGATCATAATGGAACTCATAAATAAAGACATAGGGAACTTGCAGACTTTGGATCCAACCCAGTTTGGCTTTGTCAAGGGCAGATCATGCCTTTTGAACTTGGTTGACTTTTTCGAAACAGTCACCAAGGCCACTGATGAGGGAAAGGCAGTCCATACAGCCTACCTTGACCTGGCAAAGGCCTTCGACACAATACCCCACTCAGGTATCATCGAAAAACTCATCAGCTTGAATGTAAACCCATACATCACAAGATGGGTTGCAAACTGGCTAAGTGACAGAACCCACAGGGTCAGAGTTGCTGGAGCCATGTCAGACTCAAAGCCTGTCACAAGTGGTGTCCCACAGGGCTCAGTCCTGGGTCCACTCTTGTTTGGCATCTACTTTTCTGAAGTACAAGCAAACACAGGAGGGTTATGGCTGACAAAGTTTGCAGATGACTGCAAACTGGGCGCCATAGTTGAAAACACTTCTGACACAGATATCCTTCAGAAGGGCCTCACAGAAATGGATAACTGGTGCCAGAGCCATGGCCTAAAGTTAAACGCCAAGAAATGCATAGTCATACCCTTCGGGAAAAACAAGGTTACCCTAGCTATCATATAGGTGGCAATCCACTGAGCACAGAAGAAGTCATCAGGGACCTGGGGACCCAGGTTGACACTAGCCTTTCGTTTGACACTCATGTTGCTAAAGTAGTCAGGAAAACCTTCTACATTGCCCACCTGATCATGAAGGGATTCACATCTAGATCAAGGGAGGTCATCGTCCCCCTGTACTCATCACTCATTAGACCTATGATTGAGTACAATGCCCCATTCGGAATGTATCTGACCCGACACCTGCAGCAGCTGGAAAGGCCCCAAAGGTTCCTCACCAAAAGGATAAAGGGTCTCAAAAATATGTCTTATACTGCCCGACTGAAAGAACTCCAGCTCTATTCAGTCTCATACCGCTTGCTCAGAGGTGACCTGTGCCTGACATATAAGGCCATGTCAAACCCAGATTTGATGAATATGCTTCACCTCAAAAAATCTAGATCCCTCAGAACCACAAGGGTGGGAGACTTAAACCTTGACACGGTTATTAATAGAACGTGCTGGAGGGACAGATTCATCACCCAGAGACTCTCTATGCTGTGGAACAAAATCCCAGTACATGTGAGGCAGAGCACCTCACTGGCCTTGTTCAAGAGGAATCTTGACCAATGGATGGGAGATCGCAGATATACCCCAGGGATTACTTCAGTGTCACTGCTTGACAGAGGCACAGCAAAATAATAGGCATAGTTTTATTCAAACTAAAGGGGTGGCGAAAGCCACATAACTATGGGCTAGGCTTATAAATGCCCTTGGGCAGATAGCCTAGTATGAACCTATGAACCTATGAACAAAGTAAGCCTGGCTTGCGGTACAAAAGTGCAACTAATATGTTCTATCTTGTTACGTACAAATTTCTATGGGTAACTGTAATGTTTAGTTTTGTGTCATTTACAAAAAAGTGTAATATGACTACATCAAAGAATGAATATAAGCTTTAAGCTAAGAAGAGGACACAGTAATGCAATACCAATATACTGTTTGTCAGACAGAATATGGTAGCAGAAGGCCTGTAGAACTCTGTCCACTATAAATGCTTTTTCAAGGGGGAGGGAGAGGAGATTGTTTGTCAACTATTCCTCCAGTTTTTGACTGGTATTTTCAGTTTGGCTGCATGAACAGAAGGATGGTGCTTTGACTGCAGCCCTGATGGTCCAGGCTTAATTTATGATTCTGGCTGCCATAAGACTTGACTAGTGGGTGTGCATGAGCGACTGAGGTCAACTTGCCAAGCAACAAGATCAGCAAGATCTCCAAGTGGAGTTACAGTCCTGTACATAAAATATATGGACTTGGTGTAAGTGTGTGGTACACACACACACACACACACACACACACACACACACACACACACACACACACACACACACACACACACACACACACACACACACACACACACACACACACACACACACACACACACACACACACACACACACACACACACACACACACACACACACACACACACACACACACACACACACACACACACACACACACACACACACACACACACACACACACACACACACACACAGCAGTACCACAAACACCTGCATTAAGGACTTTAGTCTTCCAATGGGCAGAGAGCAAGAAAAACAAATAAAATCATGCAATAACTACCGTATGGTAGCCATAATTCCTGGCTTTAAACTTCCCCTCATAGTCATACTGAAAGCCAGAGAACGGAAAGAAACAATGGGGGAGATATGTGAAAGAAGTAATAGGAATTACTTAGAAAAAATATAATAAATTAAAGTATTGGAGATGAAGGGGAATTTTACAGAACAAAAACAGGAGCCATTTTTCAGTGCTAAAGGGATGGTAAGTGAATATTTGGATAATATGCATGTGTTTAGAAAGGTTGCTGGTAAGATGAAAATGGTGATGTATAATTAATCAATCAGTAGGGAAGTCACCAGGAACAGATGTTATTTCTGTGGAAGTTTGGAAGCTATTAGGGAAAAAAAGTGATGAAGATCTCTAGAAGGTTTTAACAATATTTTAAATGGAGGGTCAGTATCGGGGTCTTGGAAGAAAATTGTGGTGGCTGCACTACTCAAAGAGGGCAAATACCTTTTAAATCCATCTTTATATTGACTAGTTCCAATTCTGAACCACGATTATAAAGCATTTATGTCTATACTAGCTAAGATAATGACTGAGGTGTTGCCAAAACTGATAGATATGGATTAATGTGGTTTTGTGGAGGGAAGGCAAATATCTGACAACATTAACAGAACAATGATGATTCAAAGGGATGTAGAGTACAGTAAGACCCCCTTTATCATTGTTAGGTCTTGATGCAGAGAAGGCATTTGAAAGAGTTAGTTGGGATTTTATGAGCAGGGCAATGACAGCATTTGCATTTCCAGATATAATAATGGGAATTAAACAGGAAAATATATAAAGGGTCAGAGGCAAGAATCAAGGTGGGAGGATTCCTTTCTGGCAAGCTATGTTTGAACAGAGGAGTGAGGCAGGATTGTTCTCTTTCTCATTTGTTATTTGCCATATACATAGAGAAATTGGGAAAAAAATAAAGGACTCACAAATTCAAGGGTACAACTGGTATGGTTTCAAGAAAAAAATAGCTTTATTTGCAGATTATATTATTTTGTATTTGACAAATCCAGAAAAGGATACCTCGGTGTTGTGGAACATTTTGAAATGGTTTCAAGTTCTTCATAATATAAAATAAATGAAGATAAAACAAAGGCTATAGGAGTAAACAACTTTCCCACACATGAATTGGTTCAGCAATACTCATATTTATGTGGGCATGATAAGAGGAACTATTTAGGTATTTCAATTAAAAAGTATTCTGTTATGGCAGCTAAGGTTATGTGGAAAGAGACTAAACAAAAGACAATATAAAAAACTAGAAGTTGGAAGCTCTTGACTATGGATATAGATAGTAAGGTACAAACAGTGAAAATGTTTCTAGTCCCTTTCATATAGTTTATAGGCTAGTCATATTTTTATCTACCAGAGGAGAAGTTAGGGACAATAATTAATAAATAATTGAATTAATTTATTTGGGATGTAAAGAGGAAAAGAATTAAGTGGGATATATTGTTTCTCCTCAAATAACTAGATAATTTAAGATTGCCAGATTTGAAGGGAAACTTTAGAGCTATACAGTTAAATTATACGTAAGTTATACATAACACAAGTAGAAGGTTATACTTTAAACTGGAAAGAAATTATGTTGAAATGGGGGAGTTCACACAGTAGGGGTCTGAATGGAGAGATGAAAAGTCAGCAAGCAAAGGAGACTAGTATTGCTGAAATTGAATTCATCCTCAAGTCTTGGTGAGTACCTTCACAAGGTGGACCCTGTTTTTCACAAAATCTCACCAAGGCGACACTGATATATAGACTGTATTTGTATAGCATATATCATGGACAGAAGTAGGTCAAAAACTAAAAACAATAGCTGGGTGCACAAGACCCAGGATAAAAAAGTGCCCAATCCTGGTAGGGGCACTGGTGCCAGGACTGGAAAAAATGACAGTGTAGAATCCTCAAAATACAGGCCCAGGGGGAGGATGGCCTCCCATTGTAGAAGGAAATAGCAGTCCACAGAAATCACAAAAATTGATAGGCCAAAGAAGAGCCATAAAGATAAGAGAGTGGACTATTGAGGATAAGCAAGAAATTATGTATTATTACTAGTATGCAAAAAGCCCAGAATTTCCAGATACAAGATATACAAAAAGATTAAGTGATATGTTAGAGAAAAGAAAAATACTTCCACAAGAAAACTGTCAGAAGCTTCAAATAAACATTTGGGGTCATTAATACAACATATTTTTGATAACAGACAAATCAGGGATTTGGGAAGGTTTACTTGAAGCAAAGGTTTAATTGTACCAGCAAAAGTTTAGTATATATAGCTTTATGTCAAAATTGTCAAAGTTTTTACATAGGAAAGACTGTCAACAGCTTAAACAAGCATATATATCAGCATTTATATGACATTAGGAAGTGCAATGAAAAAAATGCACTATATAAGCATATAAAAGAAAAACCAGACCATTGCTTCCAGTTCAGTGTTATTGAGCAAGTTACTCGGAAGGATAGAGGGGGTTCCACATGAATTATTTTTAGAATTTTGTGAATTGATGTGGCAACTTAAATGTAATGCGACCCAATCCCCTGGGCTCAATGACGTAGTTTCTATATCAAGTTATCTTAAGCTAAAAGCTGAATATCATCTCTAAGTTAATTATCAATAAATTGGTAGGTCAAGGGTAGTGCAATATTAGTTAGTTTTTTATAGTCAATAGATTTTATGACTATTTTGTGATTATGTATCCCATTTTTTTTCTCCTTGCTGTCTTTAATTGATTTTATAATTGATTTTCAATCTTGAATGAGATTTGATTAATGAATTAATTAAGTGGTTTTAGTCACATGATTTAATGAGTATATAAAAAGATTAAATGTAATGGTTTTAACATTCTGAAGAAGTCAATAGCTTATCTCTGACGAAAGCGATAAATAAAAGTTAATATTGGATTCCACCTGTGCGCTGTTTTGTTCTTCTATATATTGTTTTGGGTTTGAGTGATTTGTCCGTTATGGAAGTTTCAAGTGACAAACAACAGGAAAGGGTGGAAACCAACAACGGAGGTTCTATATAAGATTTGAACAACTCTATATTGAACCTCACAGCACTGATTAAGGTACTGTTGGAAAAACAGAATGCAATAGTTAAAGGACCTAATCCAGGTCCAACAATGTTTGGCATTTTCAATAAGTCTCCTACAGCTTTAATTGATTCCAATGCGTCGCAAGCAAGCTCCATGCCCTGGGGGGGGGGTGGCGGACGGGTAGCCCTGTTTCCATGGAAATCACGCAATCTACATCATCCGTTGGAGTAGTACCAGGACTTTGCGGGCTTTCCAATAGCCAAGTCAATGAACAGCAAGACGTATTGACCAAATCGTTTTTGTTTTCTGAGTGGATTTAGAGGAATAGTAATGAAACTTTTTCTGGACATAATAGTGGAGAGAATTATGGTACCCTCAACCAACAACTTACACATTTTGAACAACAACTTCTGAAGTTGTGGAAACTGCAGATTGAGAACTGTTACTTGAGGGAATGTATCCGGAGAGAGCAGGTTCCAAAAGGGCTGTGTCTATGGAAATTCCTGACAGGGTTGGAGAATGGCTCCGAATTACATAAGGACTTATTGGTTCTGTTTAACAGGCATGGACTTGAGCTACTAGAGCTATTGGTGAGAGACAATAATAAAAATTGAATGAGCTTAACTGTTATGTAGATGTTTTAAATAATCGTATTACTGCTGATTTATGCTTTCATTTTAAAACAAATGAGTATAGGCCATTGTTTGTTAATGTAGACCATGTGATTTCTGGGATAAAAACAAAAAAACTTAAAAAACTTAATAGAGATAAAGGGGAATATGAATGAGGTATAGCCTACCCTGTACCTATTTGCTAAAATGGACCTAACATTACCGTAAACAATGATGTTATGGAAGAAGAAGATGAAGGACTAGGCGATAATGTTAACAATGTAAATAGCATCCCTTTAGGAGAGCCCTTGAGGCATTCAGAATGCTTACAGAACCGTAGACAACAGAGGGAGGAAAGGGAAGAGAGACATTACAGTAATTATTACAACAACGGGACGAGTACGCGATCTTATACACAGAGAGGGGGGCCATCAATGGGGCAGGGGGAGAGGGCAAACAAGGAGGTGGATATTGCATCACGAAGTGAAGAAAATGGGAGAGAGTTGGAAGTGAACACTATTATTTCTAACAAAAGAGGTGATTATAAGATATATAATTTAAGCTCAGCCCCTATTACTTGGGAGTGGGCTGAGCTATTTCAAAGAGGATTAAACTTTGTCTCTAAGAGAAACACTAACATTGAGAATGCAATACTTGAATTAAAACTGTATGTTCGTAAACTTAATTTTAGATTGTATTTTGAAAATGACATACAGTTTGGACCTCAGGAACTATGTAAGAAGAGTAGTACATTTAATCCCCCCCTCCATCCTATCCTACAAGTTTATGAAACATTATGTACAGCTCAAATCAGGGATACCATCTCAGGAATGAATTCCATGAGTAGAGGCTATTTCAATAATCTTTCTCAGCAAGAACAATATCTGTTAGACAGTATAATTAAGGACAAAAATGTCAGGTTAATGAAACCTGACAAAGGGGGTGGACTGGTTGCCATGGACCACGAAGACTATATCCAGAAAATACTTGTCCACCTTCATAGTGAAGTTTATGAAGAAGTGTCCCTCAATCAAATATTGCATATAGGCACATTGACATTATATTAATGGATTTATTACTAGATTATCAAATAAGTTTGGGGGAACATAATTGCCTACAACAGGAACATCCACATATACCCACAATTTTACGTGTACCAAAGATACATAAGTCCATCTCGGATCCCCCCATGAGACCCATCGTTGATGCTAAAGCATCTAAGACGTTTTCAATGGCAAAATTTGTAGACGTGGGTTGTAAAGATGTGTTAAAGCGATTTGGACACATTTTAATAGATTCCTGGGACTGTCTTAGAAAAATATCCCATGAATTATATAAATAAAACCTTATCTTTGCTACTATAGATGTCAAAGATTTGTTTACTAGTATACCACATGAAGAAGGGATCAATATATTTTATGATTTCCTCTGCAAACATTCTGGTTTAACACATACCAGGATCTTAATGTTCCAAACCTTAATGTAACTGGTTCTTAAAAACAATTTTATATTGTTTGAGGGACACTACTTTAGACAAAAGGTAGGGGTAGGGATGGGGGCCTCATGTGGGCCCCTATTCGCTAACATTGTTTTAGCTGAGTGGGAAACTTCGGTTATTTTTAAGACCGGGTTATTCAAAAGATGTCTTTTTTATGGTCATTTCTTGGACAACATACTAATTCTATGGGATGATAACCACGACATGCTACATGAATTTTTAGGTGTCTTAAATTCCAGCACACATTTTTTTGAATTTACTATGGAAACTAAAGATGATACTATCAATTTTCTCGATATTACTATATCAGAAGATAAGGTAAATCATATGTTTGTGTCCACAATATACCGTAAGCCAACCTACTTCAACTCCCTTTTACATTTTTCAAGTGCACATCCTGTGCACCAAAAAAGATCTTTGGTAAAGGGGGGAGGAGTTAGGTTGGCTAGAATGGTCAGTGATAACACATTATTTTTGAAGGAAGTTGAGACCTTGGCAAATATGTTAATGGCACGGGGGTACCCCAAAGAATTTATTGACCCTATTTTCAATGAGATTGTTAACAAGAGGAATGAGGGTCATTTTACACCTATATTGGGGAGGCCAATCAACAATGCTTTGAGCACTGAGTTATTAACAAGCAACAAGTCAACATACCAGTATTCTATGGTATTGACTTTTAGTCTTTAGTTTTTAGTTTAATTCTTTTAGTTTTAGTCCATCGTTTGAGAGTATCAAGACCATTCTAAGAAATAACTGGGCACTTTTTGATATTTGAAATTTGCAATTTAAAAACAAACTGGGGGACCACCCAATAGTGGTATATAAAAAAGATAAGTCATTTAAAAATGTATTAGAAGCTAACCCAGCTATTAGAGGTCGTGGCATTATGAAAAAGTGTGGTTGTTGCAATCAATGCCCCCATATTATGGAGAACGAAGGTTTTAAAATACAGGGATTTGGGAAGGTTTACTTGAAGCAAAGGTTTAATTGTATAAGCAAAAGTCTAGTATATATAGCTTTATGTCAAAATTGTCAAAGCTTTTACATAGGAAAGACTGTCAACAGCTTAAACAAGCGTATATATCAGCATTTATATGACATTAGGAAGTGCAATGAAAAAAATGCACTATATAAGCATATAAAAGAAAAAAACAGACCATTGCTTCAAGTTCAGTGTTATTGAGCAAGTTACTTGGAAAGATAGAGGGGGTCCACACAAATTATTTTTAGAATTTCGTGAATTGATGTGGCAACTTAAATGTAATGCGGCCCAACCCCCTGGGCTCAATGAAGTAGTTTCTATATCAAGTTATCTTAAGCTAAAAGCTGAATATCATCTCTAAGTTAATTATCAATAAATTGGTAGGTCAAGGGTAGTGCAATATTAATTAGTTTTTTATAGTCAATAGACTTTATGACTATTTTGTGATTATGTATCCCATTTATTTCTCCTTGCTGTCTTTTAATTGATTTTATAATTGATTTTCAATCTTGAATGAGATTTGATTAATGAATTAATTAAGTGGTTTTAGTCACATGATTTAATGAGTATATAAAAAGATGAAATGCAATGGTTTTAACATTCTGAAGAAGTCAATAGCTTATCTCTGACGAAAGTGCTAAACAACATATTTTTGAAGAAGAGTATATAGATCAAGAAGCATTGAACTGTTTGGAAAAAGAAGCATCTGAAGAAGTACAAAAATGTAAACAACAAAACCTAGAGATGTTTGAAAAGCATAAAAAAGAAATATGGGCATGGGAAAGAATGAGAGATTTGATATGTTGCAATATTTATGCAAAAGGGAAAGCCAGATTAATCAACATAAAGAAGGCAGCCTGAAAGCTATTCAAAGAGAAATACAGGGAAAGGCATCCAGATGTGGAAAATTTCATAATAAATAAAATAATGTCATGAACAGGGAATGTAGAAAAGAAGATTAGTAAAGTAGAAGTTAAAAAAAATAGAAGTTGAAGTTTTGTAATGCCTGGAAAGTGAAGGATTTGATGTAGAAAGTCTAACGTAGGTTACATCATAGCATGATGGAATGAATCCCCAAAGTACGGAGAAACAGGAAGATCGGGAGACATCTGAAGCAGAAATATGGACATAGGAAAGAAAAAGACATTTCATATGGTGTAATATCTATGCAAAGGATAAAGCAAAACTAATCAATACAAAAAGAGCAGCACCAAAGATATTTGAAGAGAAATACAGGCAAAGGAATCCATATATGGAAAACTTTACATTACAAAAAATAAGAAGACAAAGAGGAAAAGTAGAAAAGGAGATCAGTAATGGAGAAGTTAAAGAAATAGAAACTGAGATCATAAAGTACCTCCAAAGTGAAGGACTCAGTGTAGAAAATCTAATTCAGAAAGCACCACAACAGGACAGAGCAATGGAATTCCAAATAAAGGAGAAACCAGTGGAATGGGAAGCAATTGGTCAGGTGCCATATGAAGATATTTTGGAGCCTTTCACAGAAAACCCGTATAAACATACACTTGCAGCTGGACAGCAAGTGAATGACCATGAAACTGGGGAACATCTAAAGCACTTAATAGTGAGGAGTAATAGGCCTGTGAGTTCTCATATGACAGAGTAACAGATGGCACAGGATGAAATTGAAGAGAATGTGCCACAGGAAGATGTAATATAACTTTCTATAGAATGCCTGCAGGAAATGGAAAACAAAAAATGTGCACTCAGTTTAGAAGAAACCAAGCTAATAGAAGAGTTGCTTGACTTGAAAGAGATAGATAGACATATTAAGCTCAATAAAATAAATAGACTGTAGAAGGTCAATAAAACCCAAAAAGTCAGAAGTTTGATAAAACAAATGAACACAGTAATTAGGACTGTCCATGCAGATTTATGTGATATAACAGAAGTAAACAGGATATATTACTGTGCAGCTAAATTAAAAACTGATAAAGTTCTACACAAGAACACAAGGTAGTGAAGTAGAGAAAGTCGAGAAATCAAATACCATCATGGAAGTATTGAATAGAGAAAACCATAAAGCAACTAAGGCAAGAAGTGTCACTATTAGAAGAGCACAGAAGGGGGAACAGATCAACAAAAATACTCAGAAAGATAGACATGATAAAAGCAATGTGCAATATTAGAACAGATCAGGATCTATCATGCACTATCACAAATAATAAACTAAAAATCTCAGCACAGGCGGAAAAACTTAGAAGATTTAGCTATGAGTAAGAATTATTTATATGCTCACCTCGAACAGCCTAGCTAACAACAGGAAAAACAATGCTCTTGCAAGTGAGATAAAAATTATAGACCAATAACTTGCCTTCCAATGATGTATAAACTATACAATGGAATTGATGCTGACTGAGTTTATAGTTATTTAGAAGAAAACTCAATTATGGCAACAGAACAAAAGGGCAATAAAAGAAAGTCATACAGAACAAAGGATCATGTGTCATTGAATAAAGTCATAGTGGAGAACTGTAAAAAGGTGAAGAACTTAAGTATGGCCTGAATTGACTACAAAAAAGCATCATTTGATAGTATCCCACATTCATGGATAAAAGAGTGTGTAGAAATGTGTAAGATACACCCTACACGGAACGATTACATTACAGTGACCATGAAACAGTGGCAGACCACTTTGCAATTAAGCCATGATAAAACGCAATTTTATTATTCCAGGGATAAAAGTCCAAAAGGGGATATTCCAGGGTGACTCTCTGTCACCGTTGATATTCTGCCTTGCCCTTAATCCATTAAGCTGTCTACTTAACAGCTTAGGTCATGGCTGTAATTTGGCTCCTACAAAAAACAAAATGCAAAGACTTCACATCTTCTCTTTGTCAACAATTTGAAACTGTATATCTCATCAGATGAGGAACTGAAAGCACAACTGCAAGTTGTCAAAACTTTTTCAGATGATATAAGAATGTCATTTGTTCTTGATAAATGTGCAAAAGCAACCTTTAAAACCGGAAAACTGCAGCACCAAGAAAACACCAGTCTGGGACAAGAATGTGATATAAAATAACATGAGCAAGAAGGTGTGAATAAATATTTGGGAACTGATGAAGGATCAACAATAAAACATGAACAAATGCAAACAAAACTTAGTAAGGAGTACTTCAGAAGACTTAAATTAATCCTGAAAACAGCGTTGACATCTAGGAACAAAATCCAAGCTATAAACCAATTTGCTTCTTCTGTCCTAACTTACAGTTTTGGAGTGGTTGTCTGGCCCCAAAATGTGCTGGATAGATGGACAGGAAAACAAGAAGGATGCTTCATGCTCAACATATGATTTATAAAAATCAGTAGATACCAAGATTATATATTCTCCATTCTGAAGGAGGGATGGGCCTCGTTGAAATTGATTACATGTATAGATCTGCAATCATGGGACTGCACACATCTGCTGACTTCACAAGACCCAAATGTAGTGAAAGTTTTGAAACATGAGGAGAATAAATCTAAGATGACTTCCCTGCTTAGGCTAGCAGAAGCAGATCAGCATCAAGCAGGAATGGAAATCAAACCAGAAGAAGATAAAAATCAGGCAGCAACTGACTGTGCCAAAAAACAAAAGAAAAAATATAAGGTGAAGGACCAGATGATAAGGCAAGAAATGTGGGAAAAGCATAATTATAGTTGCAAGTATAGAAAACTTCTGGAAGAACCTCATGTTGATCACGAACAAATGCAGGAATGGTTAAGGAGAGGTGAATTTAAACCAAGAGATGAAAGGTTAATATTGGTGGCCCAAGAGAGTTGGCTATGTACATGTTGGTTTAAAAAATCTATTGAACATGGGGGAGAAACAGACAAATATAGGTTTTGTAAAACGGAATTGGAAACAGTTGCACAACTCGTTGCAACATACTAGTGGCAGAAGGACTGTATACTGAAAGGCATAATAAAGTGGTGAGACTGTTGCACTGAGGATTGTGCAAACATTATGGTACTGAAGTGGCTGAAAAACACTGGAAATATGAGCCACAAAGCATCATAGAAAATGATGAAGTCTACATCACATGGGGTCATCCATTACCAACAGTTCAAAAGATAGATGCTAGAAAACCAGATATAATGGTCCAGGAAAAGAAGGTAAAAGTAGCATTGATCATTGAAATCGCCACACCCAATGACTACAGTGTCCTGTGTACTGAGAGATACAAAGTCATAAAATATCAGGATTTGCAAGTGGAAATGAGAGCAATATGGAAGAAAGATACCCAGATAGTTCCAATAGTAGTAGGAACAACGGGTCTTATAAAAAAAAGTCTACAGTCCTATTTAAATACGCTACAAATGCATGTAACTCTGTACGAATTGCAGAAGGAGTCATTACTAGGCACATTGCGGGTGCTGCGAAGAGCACTTTTGGCTGACATCAAACAGTGAACCAATACTAATTTCATGAACTTTAATCATACTTTGACTTAGGAATGCAGTCCATTCCCATCATGGTATTAGAAACCCACAAGATTTGGAGAAATTAAAAATAGGGAGAGATTAGGATTTTGGATGCAGGCACTTAAGGAGAATAACGACAACCATACAGAATATTATATTTACAAAACTGCAGAAAATATTTTGATAACTAAGCCAATACTGGAGTGGAGAAAGGAGATTTTACCAGTGGGATGACTGCAAATTGGGTCACAGAAAACAGTCTACAAGGAGCTGGAATTTGTTGGAGAAAATTAGCAAAGGAACCAAGGTACTGGAAGCTAACAACTAGGGAGGAAAAATTCACATAGCGGGATGATGTGAAGCAGAAGTATGGGCTGTGGGTTGGAGACTGCATTGACTACCAGATTTTTTACATTTAACACACACATTTCATACAACATCAATTGCTTATTTGGATGTAACACTGACTAAAAATGATATAGTGAAAGAATATGAAGCTAAAATTTTCAGGAAGCCTACCTATTCGAACAAATTCTTACACTACTCAAGCGCACATCCGAAACATCAGAAGAAATCGGTGGTCAAGGGCCAGTTGGTACGGGCTGCACGAATGATAACTTTAGAGAAAGAATTTGCAGAAGAATGTGCCAATTTAAAACAAATGTTTTTGAACAGGGCATACCCAATTACATTAATAGAAGACCATATAGAAGAGGTGATAATTAAAAGAAACAATGGGGTATATAAACCCATCTTAAAATGACAACACAACAGTGTGCATAATAGAAATGACAAAATCATCAGTGCCACATTCTTAGGATGCACACAACAAGACACTGAAACCGATTTCAATTTGGCTTGTGTATTAAGATTTTCCTTGGATTATGAAAATATAAGGAAAATTTTATTGAAAAATTGGATGATACTTAATGATGATAACACTTTGGTATGTAAATTAGGAACATCACCAAAGATAATATGGAGAAAAGGAATACATTTTAAAGAATTATTACAGAATAACCGACATGTTGTTCCTGTAAGAATTCATAGAGGTATGATGCAATGTGGCAACTGTTCATTTTGCCATTTAATGTCATTAGGGAGCAATATAGAGAGATCAATGGCTTCAAATTGCACACTAAAGGTAAATTAAACTGTAATTCAAAGGGAGTAGTGTACATAGCAGTCTGCCAAGGTTGCCCATCTTTTTACATAGGAAAAACAGAGAGAAGACTTAAAGACAGGGTTTATGAACATCAGAGAAGCATTAGATTACAAAAAGAAGATAATGCATTGGCCAGACATACCATGGCTTTCCCGGATCACAAATTCCAGTTCAGAGTAATAGACCAGATTAAACAAGATGTGAGGGGAGGTCCTTTTTTCCTGTTGCTTGAGAAAATGGAATTATTGTGGCAAATTAAACTCAATGCATACACTAGTCCAGGTCTAAATGACAAATGTTCTTTGATGTGCTTACTAAAACTCAAAAGTTTAGATAGATAATTTTACATCACTTTCTTTAAGTAATTTGGTATGTAAATAAGTATGTGGTGTTACATATTAGCATACAATTGAAAAGTCATAATGTCAGGATACTATAATCATTTTTGTGCTGGTTGAAGTGCTTTTACATATAAAAGGCACCAGCACATTAAATAGGATGTCATTTAACATATACATGTTTGACACAGTTTTATATTTATTTTATTTATTTGATATATATATATATATATATATATATATATATTTTTTTTATTTTTTTTTTTTTCACTGAAAGTCACGGGAAAATCAAAATATTTATTGATTGTTTATCATCAAGAAATTTGGTGGATTTGTTAATTCACAGGGGGTATGTGGTGTATATCTATCTAGTCGTGCCTGTTATGTTTTGATGTACATTCGTTTGATTTGCCATTATGTCACTCAATATTATTGCTGTGTCTTTAAGTTACACTTCAACATAATGTTTAACATAATCTGAATTAAGATTATATTAATTATTTTATATTTTTATATTATTTAGAATAATGTTGTTCATCGAGGTAACCTTGATGAATAACTATTATGAGGTGAATGCATTAACATAACCAATACATTCATACATTTAAGCTTTAAACTAAGTTATAAACAGAGTATTTAAAATACCCATCCAGTAGTTGTTTTTTTAGGTAAATGTTTTTAAAGTGGAAATATTAAGGCTGCTGCAGTAGCGCTGTTATAAATTACAAGTATCACATTGAGATGTCAAGATTAATGAATTAAATTTCTGCTGTCATTTTTGGTTGATGAAATATACTTTAAGATACATTGTTGCTGTGAATTTTGGCGAGGAATTTCAAATGAGTTTATAAATACAGCGTTTGAATTTTAACTGATACTCTTTGTCTGTAATTCTGAAGAAGTCTAACCATCTTGTTTAGACGAAAAACGTGTTTTATTTTGAGCATTTTTTTTTTAATAAACTGTGTGTTTCAACGAGTGACAGCCTGAGCGGTTTGTGTACTAGAACTGAATATATGTTACTATTTGTGACCTATGGAGCTTGTAGTGAAATATTTTGTCTAGAGAGACCTAGCTGTTTCTTTGTGGGAGAGAATCAGTGTTCTTTGACCTAGCTAGAAGCATTCATGCAACACTGTGTTATTTTGATTGGATAATTTGCCTGATTTCTCTTTCTCTGCCTTTAATAGCCAGTGTTTTAAACCAGTTTGTACTTGTTTGCTCAAGCTGTTCAAAGCTGTAGTGAGATAAGCCTTCTGCCAGTTGTTCTGCTGTGATATTGAAAAATGATAAGTGCTTATTTTCAACTGTTTTCTGTACTTCTGTTTTACTGCATATCTGTTCAATCTGTGCAACTGTTTTTCCCACCCATCTGCCCAGTTGCTGTTGTGGTCTTAAAGCTTTGTGACTTTGAGTTGCCCGCCTCTAGTATAAAGTTGATACTGGACACTACCCCCAGTCAAATTACATCAGCTCATTCTACTGTTTATAGTGAGAAGTTTGTAAAGTCCCACCCCTTTAGCTTCTCAACCTTGACTTACCTTATTATCTTCTGTCTCCTCACTTTCTACTAAAAAAAACTGTACCTCTTCCTACTTTCCATTTTGCTGCTTGTGCTTAGGAGTTCAACTGCATTTAGTTTGCCATAATTATTACTGCTTGTTGGTAGCATCATTGACTTGATGACAGTATTCTACTCAATTGCTGCTTTATTTGTACTGTCTGTTACTGTTTGTGAGCTACTGTTTTAAAGCAATCTACTGACTAACTATATTTCATTGCTGTCTACTGCAGTTCATTACTGTTTAACTGCATTTTACTGAATTTCATTGCTGTATTTTTTTCAAACTGTGAGTTTTGTTCTTTTGACTATGTGATTAATCTGTGCTTCATTGTGTTTTTTTACTGTGTTTTTAACCTTAAAATTGAGTAGTATAGTCTAGATAAAGGTCTGCTGCATCCAGAGCTTCAGCTGCATGGTTTTTAACCCTTTTTGAGTTATTCCAGGTACAAATATTTTCCCTTAGTAGCACTTTTGTTATCATCTAGTAGTACTCTTAGACCTTCCTCCCTATACCGTCTTAGCTCTTTCAGTTTCTGACAAATATGGATGGGCAATTTCCTACATTTTCTCCTGCCAGTCTGGTTGATATGGGCATCCTGAGACAGTGTAGCAACTGCCTCATGTACACGGACAATCCTCTACTACTACCACCTAAAAACACAATTTGTGAGAGATGCAATTACATCAAGCACCTAGTGTCATTGCTCTCTCTCCCCCACAAACCAGTATATCGGGCACTGAGAAGGTCGGCAACATGAACACCACACCTCAAACACCATCCACACCTACACAACACACCCCCACATATGCAAAGGTCCTCAACCAAAGCATACCCAAACAAACGAGACCTCCAAGGCATAAATGCACGCTCACTCTACGGTCCACCACACCACACATAGTCCACACACCCATGTCTCACAGCCACTAAGGCCTAAATATAAAGCCAACATATTAGTCATAGGAGACTCCATTGTGAGACGCACAGATGTGCCCCTCACCAGGCTGGATAAGCAGAAAGTCACAGTTAGCTGTTTGTCAGGTGCCAGAATCCACCATATCCCCAATGCACTCAAGTCTCTCAACAGGTACTGTTATGACTCTGTCATAGTCCATGTTGGAGTGAATGACTTGAGATGTACCTTCCTGGACTATATGAAGAGAGACATGATCAAGCTCGCTGAGTATATGTCCCAGGCAGGTATGTTCCTAGCCTTAAGCAGCATTCTACCATCACCCATACTGATGCCTCAATACAAACAGAAAATTATTGACTTTAACAATTGGCTTAGTTTCTGGTGTCATTCCAAGAGGATCCAGTACCTAACAGCCTGGGATGACATGATTGACAAACCACAATGCTTTGCCTGAGATGGCCTGCATCTGTCTCCATTGGGCTTCAGACTCCTGGCAAAGGCTCTTGCCTTCCACATAGTGTCTTTTTTAGGCAATGCCATGAGGTCAAAACTGCCAACATGAAAATTTCATCAAAACATAAATTAAAGGTCATGCTGCTAAACGCTAGGAGCCTAAACATGAAACTGCACTCATTGCAAGCATTCTTAATCCTGGAAGAAGTTGACATTTGCACAGTCACAGAAACCTGGTTCAAAGCTGCTGAGAGCACCCCAGCCATTCCAGGTTACTCATCCTATCATTCATTCAGACCCTAAACCGTGGGCAGCAAAACAAAAGGAGGTGGAATTGCAATATATATATAAAAGACATACACACCTCTAGGCTGGTCAAACAGTATGATGCACAGTAAACACTCCAGGTGCAGTTAACAATTGACAAGGCCCCTATTCAAATCATAGCTAGCTATAGGCCTTCAACTCTGACTCAAGATGCCCACTCTACCTATCTGGACCTCTTCGAATCTATCAAGATTCAACCCTTTACCCTGATCCTGGGCAACTTTAACTATCCAGCCATAGATTGGAAGAAATACTCATGCCAAAACACAAATGCCCAGAAATTCCTTGATTTCGCCAATACAAATGCCTTTGACCAGTTGGTTGACACCCCCACAAGAGGGGAAAATATCTTGGACTTGGTATTAACCAACATGAGTAACCACTGCAGCATCCCTAAATCCCTGGTAAGATCCAACCATAAAGCAGTCACTTTTGAAGTGACCATTTCCCCCCAACACCCCCCCCAGCGAGGGTCAAACAAAAAAACTTCTCCAAAGCTGATTACAACCTCCTGAGGGAAAGTATAAACAGCTTCACAGCCCCCTCCCCCTCCATAGGAAATGGCACATATTTCCAAACTTACACCAAAGTGCTATATGAGCATCTATATAGCTGCATGGAATCAGCAATACCAGACAGGACGAAATCCTCCTCCTCAAGGAAGAGTAAACCTGTCTGGTGGACATCTACAATAAATAAACTCTATAATAAAAGGAAAATATTGCTGTCCAGGACCAGGAAGGAGCAGGTGCCTAATTGGAAGCAATCTGTCCTTAGCCTGAACAAGCAAATAAGAGCACTAGTGAAATCCTCCAAAGCAAACTTTGAGTCCAAACTGGCCACATCTGCTAAAGACAATCATAAGGCCTTCTTCACATATGTTTGCAATCTCAAGGGAAGCACCCAGATCTGCTCAGAACTGGAGGTTCAGTACACCACATACACAAATGCTGTAGATATAGCCAACCTGCTGGCAGACAGGTTCAGTGAAAACGTTACTCCTCTGTCCCCCTCATCAGTAAAACATGACATCCACAGTACCTGCCCCCCCTCCCCTTATCTCTAGGGAGAAAGTCATCACTGCCCTCTCAAAGGCAAAAAATACAGCCTCCATGGGACCCGATAACATTCCAGGCTGCATCCTACATGAACTCAGGCAGGAACTTGCAGCACCATTAAGCATCCTATTCATCCAAAGCCTGTGTACTGGCTTCATCCCAGCCAGCTGGAGGACAGCTACTGTCATCCCTTTGCACAAAGGTAGAGCATCTACCAATCCAGGAAATTATAGATCCATCAGCCTAACTAGCCTGATCTGCAAGGCCATGGAGCGGATTATCAGGGACCTCATTTAGAAGGACATTAGCAACCTCCAGACACTTGAGGCCATACAGTTTGGTTTTGTCAAGGGGAGGTCATGCCTGTTAAATTTGGTCAACTTCTTTTAAACAGTCTCCAAGGCCATAGACAAGGGGAAGATGGTGCACACCGGAGCCTTCGATACTATTCCCCACTCAGGTATAGTAGATAAATTCTCTCAACTAGGCATCAATTCATATATTACCAGATGGGTAGCAAACTGGCTCACTGATAGAACCCTCCTAGTCAAAATAGGGGAAGCCACTTCAAGTACTAGACCCATAACAAGCAGCGTATCCCAGGGATCAGTCTTGGGGCCTCTGCTGTTTAATATATACTTCTCAGAGGTGCAGGCCAAATCTAATGGGCTACGGCTGACCAGGTCTGCAGATGACTGCAAGCTGGGTACTGTCATTAATTCCCCTAGTAATGTGGATATCCTCCAAGAGGGTCTCACCCAAACAAATGACTGGTGCCAGGAACATGGCCTCAAACTGAATGCCAAAAAATGCATCATCATCCCTTTTGGGGAGAGTGACGTCCCCACAAGTTATCACATTGATAATAAGGTACTAAGCACACAATTGGTTGTGAGGGACTTGGGCACCCAGGTTGATAGCAATCTGACTTTTGACCACAATATTCCCTCTGTTGTACAGAAAGCTTTCTACATGGCCCACCTCATTAGTAAGGTTATTTCATCCAGGGACAAGGTGGTCATAACGTCCCTGTATTCTTCCCTTATAAGACCCATTATTGAGTGAAATGCCCCTTTTGGCATGTACCTCACAAAACATATGCAGCAGCTGGAGAGACCACAGAGGTTCCTTACCTGGATAATCCAGGGCCTCAAACATTTACCCTACACAGATAGGCTAAAAGCCCTATCCCTCTGCACAGTCTCCTACAGACTCCTCAGAGGTGAACTCTGCCTGGCATACAAAGGAATCTCAGACCCCACCTTGATGGGACTGCTGCATATCCGTAAGTCAGGCTCCGCTCAAGTAACCTGCATGCGCGACCTCAACCTGGTCTGTGACATCAATAGGACTCTTTGGCGGGACAGATTTGTGTCCCAGAGACTCCCCCTTTTGTGGAATAGACTCCACCTCCACATAAAGCAGAGTACCTCAGTAAACCTTTTTAAGTGCAGTCTGGATAACTGTATGGGGAACAGAAAATACACCCCTGGGATTCCACCTGTGTCCCTGCTGGACAGTGGCATAGGGTGCTGACTTGGAACATGGGCTAAATTCATGGCTAGGCTTGTAAGGGGCTCAGGGCCAATAGCCTAGTAACTTTCTATGATCTTATAAATTACTTTATAAATACCATTTCTGTATTTTTACCTGCTATATCCTGAATGGTTCAAAAGCTTTAATAAACATTCCTAACCCAATGGCAAGCAGCAGGTTGAAGAGCTCTAAAGAAAGAACATCTGGTGAACAGAAAAGAACAGGTGTGATCTGGTTTGCAAGGCTTCACAGAGTAAGCTTTGTATCAACAAGTAAAATGTTGGTCTGTGCACATAGTGATACCTAGTGGCATAATATATAAATATACAAGATGCTACCCCATGCTAACAGCTCCCTGTTAACTTGTAATTTTTAATAAAGAAAACATTTGAGCATACAGACATCTTGATTTTTTCTTTGGTAGAAGTAAGACAGTAGATACTGCATAATGCCCTTAGTGTCATTTTAAGAAGGTCTGGCTAGAGTACATTATTTCTCTTTTCAAATAAATGGTTTTATTACTAGAAAGTTTGCTTTTATTTGTTGTATTTTGTATTACTTTATTGCCTTTTTATATTTTGAATACTGTGGTTTGTTTTCTTTACCTTGTGTTTTACTTGCATTCTGCTTTAACTGCAAATTAAAACTTCAAAAGAGACCACAGCTCTGTCTCTTCTGAGTCAGGCAGAAATTAGAACTGATCAATTAAGGACTCATTCATAAGATAGAAGAGGTCACTTAAGGTTAATCTTTTGTGAACTGAGGGGGTGGAGCTAGGAACAAAACCTTCTATTTAAGGGGTAAAATAAAACATTTCAGAGCTTTACCAGAAAGGCTCATCCAGACACTGCTACACTTTGCTGTGAAGGAAAGGTTAGTTTGCTTTTATTTGTTGTATTTTGTATTACTTTATTGCCTTTTTATATTTTGAATACTGTGGTTTGTTTTCTTTACCTTGTGTTTTACTTGCATTCTGCTTTAACTGCATATTAAAACTTCAAAAGAGACTACAGCTCTGTCTCTTCTGAGTCAGGCAGAAATTAGAACTGATCAATTAAGGATTAATTCATGAGATAGAAGAGGTCACGTAAGGTTAATCATTTGTGAACTGAGGGGGTGGAGCTAGGAACTAAACCTTCTATTTAAGGGGTAAAAATAAAACATTTAAGAGCTTTAACAGAAAGGCTCATCCAGACTCAGCCACACTTTGCTGTGAATGAAAGGTTAGTTTGCTTTTATTTGTTGTATTTTGTATTACTTTATTGCCTTTTTATATTTTGAATACTGTGGTTTGTTTTCTTTACCTTGTGTTTTACTTGCATTCTGCTTTAACTGCATATTAAAACTTCAAAAGAGACCACTGCTCTGTCTCTTCTGAGTTAGGCAGAAATACCACTGTCTTTCTAGTTGCTTGTCTCTTATGTTAATCTGACCATATATATCATTTCCTCTCTGCTTTCACTGGCTTGTGTGAGTAATCACAAAATCATCATTTTTGAAATCCCTCCCCTTCAACTATTTAAATTTATTGGCCATCCTATTGTATTCCATAGTACCAGAATAGATTAGTGACCACCCCTTTCATTCCATCATGCTGTTTTAAAAATAGTAACTCCCCACTAAACCTTAACTTATTAAACCGGTAAAACTTAAGTTACCTACTTTCACATCTAGCTTCTCTAGTGCACACTGCAGTGTGCATTTTTTTTTCATTTTACCTTTAAGCATCCCTGTAACTAGCACTTGCTCTAATACCTGCTGGAAAGCACTAGGAAGCCTTAAACTGATACAAGCACTCAACTCTCCTTGTTAATAAGGAGAAATTAATCGTAGACACTAAGCAGCCTATAATTGCAAAGTACCTTGCTAAGGTAAGGGAAAACAACTCCTGTACTTTAGAAAAAAAAAACACCAAACCAGGCATGTCCATGGGACAGCTTCCGCTGATTTCTCCTGTCCACCTGGTGAATCTGGGCATACTGGGGCAATGCAGCAATTGCCTCATGTACACAGACAACCCTCTCCTCCTACCACCCAACACTACAACCTGTGAGAGATGCACTTACATAGCCAAAATGGAAGCAAAGCTCTCTCCACCCAAGATTGTGCTAGACAGTCAAGAGGAGAAGGTTAACACCCACACTACACCTCAAGCAACACATAGCCCTTCTAAACCCACACCATCAACACCCACATATAACAACACTAAATCCACATATGCAGAGGCCCTTAACTGTAACCTGCCCAAGCAACAAGGACCTCTGAAGCTGAAACGCAAACAAACACCAATCACATCCAAAGGGTCACATAGCTCACAACATCAGTGTGCCACCCAGCAACAGCCCCTAAGGCAAGACAATGTACCTAACACTTTAGTCACAGGTGACTCTATAGTCTGGCACACTGATGTCCCACTCACCAGGTTGAACAAGGAGAAAATTACAGTCAGCTGCTTGTCGGGTGCCAGGATCCACCACATAATATAATAATATGACTCTGTCATTGTCCATGTTGGAGTGAATGACTTGAGACGTACCTCCCTGGACTACATGGAAGAGCTCTCGGATCATGTAGCCCAGGCAGGTATGACCCTAGCCCTGAGTAGCATCCTGCTTTTGCCCAGAATGATACCACAATATAAGGACAAAATGATTGACTTCATCAATTGGCTAAGCTTCTGGTGTCATTCAAAGGGGATCCAGTATCTATCTGCCTGGGACAACATGATCGACAGACCATGATGCTTTGCCAGAGATGGTCTGCACCTGTCGCCCCTGGGATTCAGGTTACTGGCTAAGGCTCTTGCCACCCCTATAGTGCCTTTTTTAGGCAAAGTTCAAAGGACAAAACCACCACCATAACAGGTACAAGCATTCAAAATCTGAAGGTAATGCTACTCAATGATACAAGACTAAACCTCAAAATGCACTCTCTCGAGGCACTCGTAAAAATGGAGAACATTGATATCTGTGCAGTAACTGAAACCTGGTTCAAGGCTCCAGAGAGCACCCCTGCAATACCAGGCTACAACTCTTACCACACTTTTCGGCCACCAAACCAGGACCGAAACACTAAAGGTGGAGGATAGTGTCAATATTCACCAAGGATATTCACACCACCAGGCTAGTTGCCCAACACAATGCGTCTGAAATTCTCCAGGTGCAACTAACACTAGGTAAGACTGCAATCCAAATTGTAGCTTGCTACAGATCCCCCACCATGCCCCAAGATTCTCACTACACCTTTCTAAACATACTGGAAAATATTAAGATAGAACCAAACACCCTAATACTGGGTGATTTTAACTACCCTGCCATTAACTGGGAAAACTACTCGTGTACCAACACCATTGCCCAACGGTTCTTGGAATTCATAAATTCCAATGCCCTGGATCAAGTAATCCATATTCCCACCAGGGGCTCCAATATCCTAGACCTGGTCATTACCAACATGGGAAATCGATGCTCCACACCTATGGTCACCCCCTCATTAGTCAGGTCTGACCATAAGCTAATCACCCTTAACATCCACATCCCACCCCCCCAGTAAGGAAACCTCCATAAAAAACTTCTCCAAAGCCAACTCCATGCTACTCAAGTCAGAAGTGACAAATTTCATGACACCCATGCAGACGGGAACTGAAAGTTCAACTGCTGAATCCTACACTAAGGCACTGTATGAGCACATCCACTCATGCATGAATCGTGCCATCCCAAATAGAACCAAGATGCTCTCATCCAAAAAAAGGAAGCCAATCTGGTGGTCCCCTGCCATAAACAAACTTTACAACAAAAGAAAGAAACTGTTGCAGAAAAGAGGAAAATCCCAGGATGCAAAAAACTCCCTTACCAGCCTTGGTAAGAAACTGAGATCCCTCATAAAATCCTCCGAAGCTAGTAACGAAAATAAAATTGCCAAAGATTCCAAAGACAACCACAAGGCATTTTATAACTATGCCAAGAATCTAAATGGCAATGCTCAGATCTGCTCTGAGCTAAAACAGAATGGCATTAAATATACTGATCCCAAGGATATTGCCAATATCCTGGCAGATTGATTCAGTGCCAACTTCACCCCCCTCTCACCCCCTAAATGGCCCATCTCAATACCGGAAGATTGCCAAATTCTGGTAATAACGGCCACACAGGTAAAAAACACACTCTCCAAAGCTAAGAATACAGCATCCATGGGACCAGATGACATCCTAGGCTGTGTACTACATGAACTACAATATGAACTGGCACTTCACCTAAGTGTCATGTTTAATCATAGCCTCACCTCAGGTTTCATGCCCACTGAGTGGAGCAGACCTACAGTTATCCCACTCCACAAGGGGGGATCCACCTTGGATCCTGGAAACTACTGCCCCATCAGTCTGACGAGCCTTATCTGCAAGGCCATGGAGCGTGTTATCATGGAACTTATAAACAAAGACATTGTCAACCTTCAAACACTGGACCCCACCCAGTTTGGGTTCATGAAGGGCCGATCTTGTCTCCTGAACCTGATTGATTTCTTCGAATCAGTCTCCAGAGCCATGGACAAGGGTAAGGTGGTTCACACAGCCTATCTAGACCTTGCCAAGGCCTTTGACACCATCCCCCACTCTGGAATCATAGATAAACTTACTAAGCTGGGCATTAATCCCTATGTCACTCAATGGGTTGGTAACAGGCTTACTGATAGAACCCACACTGTAAAAGTAGCAGACTCCAAATCCAGCTCCAGACAAGTGACAAGTGGAGTACCTCAGGGTTCAGTCCTGGGACCGCTCTTGTTTGGAATCTACTTCTCTGAAGTACAGGCCAACACTAAGGGATTCTGGCTAACAAAGTTCGCAGATGACTGCAAACTGGGAGCCATTATTGAATCCCCAAATGATGTGGATACTCTACAAAAGGGCCTTACAGAAACAGATGCTTGGTGCCAGAGCCATGGGCTCAAGCTCAATGGCAAGAAATGTATAGTTATCCCCTTTGGGAAAAAAACATATACCCATGAATTACCATATAGGTGGCAGTACACTAAACACTGAAAGTGTGATAAGAGACTTAGGGACACAGGTGAACAATGATCTCACCTTCGATAACCACATTGCCACAACACTTCTATGTGGCACACCTCATCACTAAGGGCTTTTCATCCAGAAAAAAGGAGGTCATAGTCCCACTGTACTCATCCCTCATTAGACCCATTATAGAATACAACGCCCCATTTGGTATGTACCTCTCAAGACATCTGCAACAACTGGAAAGGCAGAAGAAATACCTCACTAAAAGAATCATAGGCCTAAAGCAGATGCCCTACGCTGACCGCCTTAAAAAACTCCAGCTATACTCTGTCGCATATTGTCTACTCAGAGGTGATCTCTGCTTAACATACAAGGCCATGTCAAACCCAGAGCTGTTGGACATGCTACACTTAAAGAAATCCCAATCCCTCAGAGCCACACGCTCCAGGGATCTAAACCTTGTCATCACAATAAACAAAACATGCTGGAGGGATAGGTTCCTGACCCAGAAACTCCCCAGACTCTGGAATGGATTGCCCATACATGTCAAGCAGAGTGCCTCTTTGGCCCTCTTCAAAAGGAACCTTGACGATTGGATGGGAGAAAGGAAATTCACCCCGGGGATCACGTCAGTCACCCTGGTAGACAGGGGTCCAGGGATGTAAATAGTGTGGGAAGAAATAGCCAGGGAATTGTTATGGCTAGGCTTGTATAGGCCCTAGGGCTGATAGCCTAGTACCAACCTATGAACCTATGCACCTATGAACAATGCATACTAAAAGGTAACAGAAGACTGGACAGAACTTCTATCTCCTTTCACAGTAAGCAGAAGTATGGGTTTCTCAAATCTACAGGTATGTCAGCTGTCTCTGGCAGTAGATAATCTTGAAAATCTCTTTCTGATCAATCACTCTTTCAGTCTGTTTCAGTTTTACATACTAGGGCATTCTTTGTGAATCCAGTAAATATTTACTTGACATGCCTCCTCATAGGTAAATAATTATCTGGGGCCACTGCATAAGACAAAGATTCAGGAGAGCTAACAATTACTCTGAGAATCCATTTAGATCTGTGACTGTAGTTCCATATACAGACCTCATCTTCAGCAGTACAAAACTTCTTAACTTGGAGTCATTGCCAAAAGTTGGCATCTGAGCACATTGTCTTCTAGATTTTTGGTTTCATAGTTGATAGAAGCAAGTCAAATGTGGATCTCACCCTTCATAACTTGCAGAACACATCCGACATCACCAAAATAATAATTCTCAACAACAGTGGCACTGTTATTTCCATGGGTTATCCTTTCATTTTCTTCATGAATCCATTCATTCAAAGCCATATAATTCTCCTTAACAGACCATTGGGCAAATCATGAAAAAGAACAGAAGTTACATGATGAATTTTATTTCCTTTCATAAAGTTAGCAAATTCCACTTAGATAAAACCAGAATGAAATATGAT
Source organism: Protopterus annectens (assembly GCF_019279795.1). Classification (NCBI taxonomy): domain Eukaryota; kingdom Metazoa; phylum Chordata; order Ceratodontiformes; family Protopteridae; genus Protopterus; species Protopterus annectens. The sequence goes on from NC_056725.1 coordinate 1,774,634,818, forward strand.
TTACTAGCAGTTTTGGAATATAGCATGTACTAAAGTTTTTGGCTCAGTTTTTCAGTGGATGCATGAAAAGTCATAGAATTCATAGCACATGCATCCATCTATCCATTTAAAATGAGCATCTATCAAACCAAAAACAATTTTTCAAGGAATGGGTAAGTATATACTACATGCAGCCTAGACTGTGGTGACCCCCTACTGAAATGTCAGGACTCACAATTCCGAGCCCCAAAACACTGAAAAAAAGACAAAAAATACAAGAGAAGAGTGAATGTCAGACATTGCTTTCTCCTTTAAACTTGTTTTTTTGCAGGGGACAAACCCCAACACCCCAAGAACTTATATATACCAACTCCAAGATCACAATACCACAGAGAAAAGAACAATTACAAAGAAATCGCAATCTCAGAGTTTAGTTTAGGTAGGTCTGAATTTTCAGTCATTCATTCTCCACATCTTAGAACTTGGCATTGTCAGTCTCAGAAATTCAAACGGTTACCAATCATGGTTCTTCAGGCCTACCCAATTGGAATAAAGGTAATTCATGGAAACATTACTGTTTGACACTAATCGCACATCTTTAACTGACTTTTTCAAGGCCAACACATGCATCATCTAGCTAAGCCTTTTATTCTGAATATTCCAGGACTAGCTACACTCAGCCTGTTTAGTATTTGAAAATGACCTTGTTGAGGTGCTGTAACTCTAGACTTCTCATAATACCAACACATGTTAGCACTTAAGGCTAGTCTTCTGGAATGGTGTGGTATAAGTCTTTGTCTCAGGCCACCCTTGTCAAACACATTCGAGACATTGTGGCATGACACTAGAATAATGACCATGATGTCTAACGTTAATAAATGATCAGATATGTCAAAGTCTGTAGGCTTTTCTGGGATAGGCAGCCTGCCCAGTGGATCAGCACTAGTATGGAAATTCATGGTGATTTACAGATGTTTTATACTCTGTTACTGTCAGTCGCACTGCCCATCACTGTACTTCTGTTGAATTTGTTTGTGAAACAGGTTTCTTTTCATTAAATATCCATCAGTTTCTGATCTGAGTATTTGCTAAAAATATGACAATACAAATAATTATGAAATCTATGGATTCCAAAAATCATGGCTAATGCTTTCTTATGCCACTGCATATACTTATATTAGCAGATATAAGTGTATGAGAAATAGGGGGTATCATGAAACAAATGGTGCAGTGTGTTACATGAAACATTGCGGTAAGTGACGATGAGCAGGGAGGGACTGATTCAGAAATACATATGGCATGATCACACTCGTGAAAAAACAGTATTGTATGCCACGCATGCAAATGACCACAAAACAACATGCAGCAAATGGTAGTGAGAGACACTGCATATGCACATGATATGAACATGGCAGCACAATTAAGAAGCACAGAATTATAACGCATGCTGATATGGTACGAGGAGCATTTCCTGTAGCTGGTTAACCTGCATAGTAACTGCCTTGGGAGCTGGTATCTGTGGTGTTGTACATCATTGCCCCTCACATCCCAGAAGGGTCTGCCAGTGGATGACATTCCAACACTTCCACATGTAGGACATTGTGTGGAGTTAGCAGACATGTGCCATCCTCACTTGGAATCAAAGGGGATGCACGGGCAACCAATCAAAGTGAGCAAGGTTTGTGCAACATTAACCATTCTTCCTATGAAGACCATTCAACATCTAACAGGGACATGTTTGGAATTTTGTAGGTAATGGCCTCCTGAATCTTACATCAGTTCCTTGACATGATGTTGCAGCATGTGGATTAGAATGGTTAGTTTCTACAGCCAGCAGAGGACAGAGCTATCATTGTGCAGGCATTCTACAACAAGGCCATCTCCCTGAGGTCCTGGTAGCCACTGGCTGTATCTACATTACTATCAAGGCCTCACCTGCTCCACATGCCATCTGGTATATCAACCAGAAAAGCTTACCCTCCATCAATTACCAGGTGGTGAGCAGTATACAAGGTATTATACACAATGTGTCTATGTACCATCCGGCCACATCTAGCACATGTGTAATCTATACCAACATTTTATGTGGGATGCCTTGCTATAAAGCCATTTAATTGGTATATGCCCACACTACCATCCACAAAAACCACAGTAGTCTTGTCCCATGAATGGAAGTAACAGACTGCAAGTAATATTGCCCACTGCTGTGTATGTGGCAGGCGACATTGGACTCACCTTAAAACTGTAGCTGAAGACCTCATCCACAGCATCTAGACCATGGCAGACAGGGTGTGCAACACTGTGCTCTCACAAACATGGAGCATTGTCAAACATCTGTTTGGACTGTTAGGCTTGTTCCTACTGCTGGGATACATCTTCTGGCACACTGCAGTATGCTCCAAAATACCCGCAGCAAGATATCTGTGGCCTGTGCCATGCTACATAATATTGTGCTACAAAAGCAGTTGCAAGATGGGAACATCATAGTACTTCCTGACATACCTTTGGCTGCAGCAGAGAAAGGATTCAAGTGAGGAGTTGGGTGTGGTGGCACCCAGTGTGAGGCAGCGGCAGGTGCAAATATCAAGGCCCTTGCATAGAGGCAGTGTCCAGTTCACAACTATGGCCCATAACATACAGAATAAAATGAAAACATGCAATAACTCAACCAGGTTATACATTACAGGGCACTGAATGGCCATGCTGTGCAACAGACATTGCAATACCAATCATTATCATGTGCAAAGCTGGTGTGGAGAATGATGAGAGGGGACAGCAATGCAAGCTTAGATGGAAGGGCTATAAGTGGTGAATATGGTAGCCTCATACACAACTAGGAGGTTGGGGGAAGGCAGTGATCACATCCTCCAGTATTTCGATAGATCACAGGCTGGGTGAACGTATCAGACTTCGAGGCAGTTCTTCTAAGAGATGACGTATCACATTGAAAATGTGTATGGGAACCCTGCCATGGTCCCCTGTGGCATTCCGGTAGAATGTTGGCATACATAACCACATAAAGGGGTATGGATAGGTGTTGCTCATAAAGGAGCTACAGAAGGTGTGATGGTGCAGAACTGTGGGACCCTGATTGGCTTGCTCGGTGGGGTGTGCCCACAGTGGAGCCAGAAGAGCATCAGTCATATCCACAGTAGTATCCACACCCAATAGTAAAGGCAGTCATGGACAGTGGAGACAATTAAGCTAGTTCCAGAATGGTGTATGCCATCTGCATAAGCATGGCATGTGATTGTGCAATATGCATCCATCTCAAGCAAGGCCAAGATGGCCAGATTCCCATATCTTCATGGATACACGAGTGGATGCCATATGGGCCACCAGTGCCCTCAGCTGGCTTAAGTGCCCTAGATCCCTTGATGCGAAGTCACTTTGTACGCATTGTAGGATGTCCCACATTCCTAGCAGCAGTTGTATTACCTCTCTGAGGCTACACAGCACACTCAGCATCTCTGAAATAGTGTGAGTAGTGGTTGTTTGTACCTGGATCACTAACCTGCACATCTACTGATAGATGCCAAAGGTGTCAGATAGGTCTGGGAAAGTCCTGGGGTTATGGCAGTGATGATCATGTACTAGCCTCCTCCCTATGTTGTATGTGCACATCTTGGAGACAGTACAGCCCTCTAAAGCCACCTGTGATGGTGACATCTATGTAACAGGGATGGGATTAAAATGAATGAGATGAAGTTTGCTGAATGCAAGTGATGTTGTAGGGTCATTGTACCCCTCCACCATCACATCAGCTGTGGTTGTTGTGAGTGTATCCTGCACTATTAACTCTGTTGACATTGCCATTGTTTCATCAGACTGCGCTATGTGCATGGTGCCATCAACATCAGCCAGCAGCAACCTGCTGACATCAGACATGTTCTGACTAGTTGTGTTGGCTCCTTTATCAGTGGAACCAGTGAATGCATACAGATAACACACCTGTGATTTGTGAGCCCCACAACCATGTGACATGTAGAATGCTGCATGCCAATCATTTCCATAACTGAGAGGTGCATAAAAATCTTGTGGTACAGGTTGTCACCGTTGCAGCCCCAATATCCCTGAAAGACAGATATGTATGTGTTTGTCTGAGTAAACTGTTAACAATGGCAAGTCACTGTTGTACAAGCAAGGCACTTACTCACTTTCTGTATCTCCTACAGACACTCTGGGCAGTTGTCACCAGCCAATCTCCCACAGCCAAGCCACCACCAGGTATGATGGTTATCTTACTTTTTCAAGTGAGGGGCACTAGGAGTTCCTTTACCTCTGTGGATGATGGGTATGGAGTGCATCATCATGGACCTAATTAACAAGGATATAGGGAATCTCCAAACTCTAGATCCCACTCAATTTGGTTTCGTGAAAGGTAGATCATGCCTGCTCAACCTGGTTGACTTCTTTGAGTCAGTCACCAGAGCTGTGGATGAGGGCAAATCAGTTCATACAGCCTACCTAGATCTGGCTAATGCCTTTGATACCATTCCCCAATCAGGAATTATTGATAAACTCACCAAACTAGGCATCAACCCCTATATCACTAAATGGTTGCAAATTGGATCACAGATAGAACCCACAGTGTGAAAGTAGCAGACTCCAAGTCAGACTGCTGACCAGTCACGAGTTGAGTCCCACAGGGATTGATCCTGGGTCCTCTCCTGTTTGGCATCTACTTCTCAGAAGTCCAGGCCAACAAGGAGGGACTCTGGCTGTCCAAGCTGGGAGTCATTATTAACTCCCCAAGTGATGGGGACATCCTGCAGAAAGGCCTCACTGAGACCAATGACTGGTGTCAAAACCACGGTCTTAAGCTTAATGCCAAAAAATGCGTCATAATCCCCTTTGGGAAAAACTCAATTCCCACTAATTACCACATTGATGGTAGCCCACTGAACACTGAAGGCATTATAAGAGATCTGGGGACACAGGTTAACAGCAACCTCTCCTTCAACCACCACATTGCCACTGTGGTCAGAAAGTCCTTCTATGTGGCACATCTCATTACCAAGGGTTTTGCATCCAGAAAGGAAGAGGTCATCATCGCCTGCTGCTCTTCCCTCATTAGGCCAGTCATCAAGTATAATGCTCCATTGTGCAATATGCATCCATCTCAAGCAAGGCCAAGATGGCCAGATTCCCATATCTTCATGGATACACCAGTGGATGCCATATGGGCCACCAGTGCCCTCAGCTGGCTTAAGTGCCCTAGATCCCTTGATGCGAAGTCACTTTGTACGCATTGTAGGATGTCCCACATTCCTAGCAGCAGTTGTATTACCTCTCTGAGGCTACACAGCACACTCAGCATCTCTGAAATAGTGTGAGTAGTGGTTGTTTGTACCTGGATCACTAACCTGCACATCTACTGATAGATGCCAAAGGTGTCAGATAGGTCTGGGAAAGTCCTGGGGTTATGGCAGTGATGATCATGTACTAGCCTCCTCCCTATGTTGTATGTGCACATCTTGGAGACAGTACAGCCCTCTAAAGCCACCTGTGATGGTGACATCTATGTAACAGTGATGGGATTAAAACGAATGAGATGAAGTTTGCTGAATGCAAGTGATGTTGTAGGGTCATTGTACCCCTCCACCATCACATCAGCTGTGGTTGTTGTGAGTGTATCCTGCACTATTAACTCTGTTGACATTGCCATTGTTTCATCAGACTGTGCCATGTGCATGGTGCCATCATCATCAGCCAGCAGCAACCTGCTGACATCAGACATGTTCTGACTAGTTGTGTTGGCTCCTTTATCAGTGGAACCAGTGAATGCATACAGATAACACACCTGTGATTTGTGAGCCCCACAACCATGTGACATGTAGAATGCTGCTTGCCAATCATTTCCATAACTGAGAGGTGCATACAAATCTTGTGGTACAGGTTGTCACCGTTGCAGCCCCATTATCCCTGAAAGACAGATATGTATGCGTTTGTCTGAGTAAACTGTTAACAACGGCAAGTCACTGTTGTACAAGCAAGGCACTTACTCACTTTCTGTATCTCCTACAGACACTCTGGGCAGTTGTCACCAACCCATCTCCCACAGCCAAGCCACCACCAGGTATGATGGTTATCTTACTTTTTCAAGTGAGGGGCACTAGGAGTTCCTTTACCTCTGTGGATGATGGGTATGGAGTGCATCATCATGGACCTAATTAACAAGGATATAGGGAATCTCCAAACTCTAGATCCCACTCAATTTGGTTTTGTGAAAGGTAGATCATGCCTGCTCAACCTGGTTGACTTCTTTGAGTCTGTCACCAGAGCTGTGGATGAGGGCAGATCAGTTCATACAGCCTACCTAGATCTGGCTAATGCCTTTGATACCATTCCCCAATCAGGAATTATTGATAAACTCACCAAACTAGGCATCAACCCCTATATCACTAAATGGTTGCAAAATGGATCACAGATAGAACCCACAGTGTGAAAGTAGCAGACTCCAAGTCAGACTGCTGACCAGTCACGAGTTGAGTCCCACAGGGATTGATCCTGGGTCCTCTCCTGTTTGGCATCTACTTCTCAGAAGTCCAGGCCAACAAGGAGGGACTCTGGCTGTCCAAGCTGGGAGTCATTATTAACTCCCCAAGTGATGGGGACATCCTGCAGAAAGGCCTCACTGAGACCAATGACTGGTGTCAAAACCACAGTCTTAAGCTTAATGCCAAAAAATGCGTCATAATCCCCCTTGGGAAAAACTCAATTCCCACTAATTACCACATCGATGGTAGCCCACTGAACACTGAAGGCATTATAAGAGATCTGGGGACACAGGTTAACAGCAACCTCTCCTTCAACCACCACATTGCCACTGTGGTCAGAAAGTCCTTCTATGTGGCACATCTCATTACCAAGGGTTTTGCATCCAGAAAGAAAGAGGTCATCATCGCCTGCTACTCTTCCCTCATTAGGCCAGTCATCAAGTATAATGCTCCATTTGGCTTGTACCTCACTAGACACATGCAACAGCTGGAAAGGCCACAAAAGTACCTCACAAAGACGATTCTAAGCCGTAAACACATGTCCTACATGGACAGACTCAAAAAACTACAGCTATTCACTGTCTCATATGGTCTACTAAGAGGCGATCACTGCTTGACTTACAAAGCCATGTCTGACCCAGCTCAGTTAGAAATGCTACATCTAAAGAAATCCCAATCCCGCTGCACCACATGCTCCAGAGACCTCAACCTCATTCCCACAATCAACAGAACATGCTGGAGTGACAAGTTCTTAACCCAGAGACTGCCCATGCTCTGGAATCGACTTCCCTACATGTCAAGCAGAGCACCTCACTGGCCCTCTTCAAGAGAAATATTGATGAGTGAATAGGAAATAGAAAGTTCACCCTGGGAACTACCATCAGGCGGCACGATGCCAGGACACTTCTATGGGTTAGGCTTGTAAAGGCTCCAGGGCCATTAGCCTAATACACACCTATGAACCTATGTAAGGTGCATTTGTGTTGGTGGTCCACCCCAGTAGCCAGTATGTCTCTGTTGATTTCCTGTGCCCTGATTCTGGATAGCAGTAACATATCAATGATCCTTAAATGCACCTATACTATTGTTCTGTTATGGCCACCCAGTACACTAATGTCCTGCACTAGTCCATGCTACACTTGGTCATGGAAGGCCCTGTCTGCTTTATTGTTTTGAAGGACACATACACATATGCACACACACACACACACACACACACACGCACACACGCACACACGCACACACGCACACACACACACACACACACACACACACACACACACACACACACACACACACACACACACACACACACACACACACACAAATACAATGTGGTTGTAGGGCCTGTAGCAGCAACTCTCTCTCCTGTGTGGTGAACATTTCCAGACACTGCCATTCCTTCAGTCCAATGCCAAGATTTGTACACCTGTGGGTTACATGTCTGGATCACTGTGTGTGTGTGTGTGTGTGTGTGTGTGTGTGTGTGTGTGTGTGTGTGTGTGTGTGTGTGTGTGTGTGTGTGTGTGTGTGCAAGGTTGTTCTTGCTAGCTGACAAGTGACTCATTGCTGTTCCTACCCCCATGGTGGCCACAAACCTGTGTGTTACTGTAGTGTAATCCTTCTGATACTGTGCTATAGGGTGACAGCTATGGGCATGTTAGCCATGCTTGCTGTCCATCATACCCATACCAGCTCTTCCCAGTGCCCAACCTGGAAAACAGCTTGTGTCATCTGAGTCATTGTCAGGGCTTTATCACTTCATGCCACACAGATGTAGGGGCTAAACAGACTGTGTTCAACAAAATATCTTGACAGGGCCATTTTAATGTTTTATGTATTTATTTATTTATTGCAGTGGTGAATGGATGACACTGTCAGCTTATTTATTTCCCTGTGTATTGCATTTGTTGTGAGGGCAGTCTTAACAGTCAATGATCCTTTTACAGGGATGACACAGGATGAAGTACACTAACATGACTTCATGCTATACACAGTTAATACAGGTGCTTATAGCCTACACACAACTATACATGCTCCAGAGCTTGGTCAGTCAAGGACATATATAATTCTCCCATGGCATATGAAAATCAGTATTGAATATCTGTATTATAGACAGTGTACATGTCATTTACATGTAGTATGGGACAACACAAGACAAGTCAGAGCACAGGTTGTTGCCACGTAGTACACACATGTTATCAGTAAGGTTAAGATGGAAACACAGGGTAAACTACTTACTGATTGCCACAAAGACAGTCTGTCAGTGTAGATGAAGAGGGTATGAACTCAGCAGGATGGTTAAAGAGGGACAATTGAAATCTGCGTTGTATTTTATTTGCAGAAGGAAGTTAAGAATGTTTGTGGAGGTGAAGTTGAGAAACAGGTTCAGCTGCAAGCACAAAATTGCCCCATGAGTCTTTTATGGATGTTAAGACACAGGAAGCAAACAATGTAGTGCTTAAATCATGTAAGTAGATAGGACATGGCTGATGGCCTAGTGAGTAGCAAAACATAGTCTCCAGGTATATAGATGCTAAACAGGAAGATGAGAGCACTGTATAGAAGTCTTTGGTAAGCAGGAGGTTGTTAAGGTGGTTGTGGTATGGACTGGGGTAGTATGGATGGCAGAGACAGATAGAAAAGGGCTATGTGGTATGAAAGTAATAGTATACTGGTGATGTCAGGCAGTAGATATGAGAAATGGCTTGACCTACAAGACAGGAAGAAAGGGGAAATGTAGGAAAGGTACAGGCAGAATGGCAAGTGGCAGAAAGATAGAGACAGTGAAGGCTGTGGAAATAATGAGATGAAAGAAAGACTATGTTGCATACACATTTAGATTTTATATGTTATTATGTAAAATATTACTGTAATATTACTGTAAATTTATTATGTAATTTGAATGCGTATCTATCATTCGGTATATATTTCTACTTATTGCTGTTTTTCATATGTCGATTTTGTATCTGCACATTACATTGATGTTCTGTTTTCTTCCACACTGTAATGAAAATGTTAAATGATGAACAGATTCATCCACCTCTTTAACACAAGAAATAAAAAGTACACTAACACCTTGAACAGTCTGTTATATCCTGGTGCTGTCAACAATCTTAACAGTGTATGCCAGTTTATAACCTGAAATGATCCCAGGGAACACCACAGCTTCTCTTTATAGCAAGCAAACTGACTACCAGAAACAGCAAATGCAACACTCTTTCCTAAATGCATTACATTCAAGATGCTACTTTGTTCCTTCTGCCCATCCCTTGGATGTAAACTGAGATATAAAAATATATACACCCTCCATTCAAACAAGGGTGAATCTATCATCCTTGCAAGGCAACAGGGATTATAGATATTTATGAGACCTTTGATTATTACATGTTCATTGATAACACCAATACTGTAGATTGTGCAACGTTGACAATAAATACAACCCTCGAACATATAATAATTGTCAGAGTGTATAGACCACCAAAATCAAGAGTTGATGATCTAGAGGAATTCATTCATTTATGTATGAAACACAGGAGGGAAACAATAATATGGCCAGGCACTTACATTTACCAGAAACAGACTGAAATAATATTGATTCAACAACATTAGTAAGGAAATTATTTACAGCATGTGTTCAGGAACAACATTTGCTTCAGATTATAAATAAGCCTTCCAGGGAATGGAACATACTAGACATTGTGTTCCTAAAGAAATTACTGTTGTCATATTTTACCACTGTTGATGTGCAGTGATCACAAGGTTATAAAGGTTAAATAATTTCTGGATAATTCTGCCAAACTGAAATCCTAAATGATGCACAGAAGATTAGTAACATAATTATATGGAAGCAAAACAGTCACTAAGTAAAACTAATAAAACATTATGCATTCAGTAGAAAAACTGAAGAAGGAACGTGGCAAATTTTGAAATGAAAATTGTATGAAAGCAAAAAATAAAAAAAAAAATGTTTAGCATCAGGACCAAGGCACACAATATCAGGAAGATATATTTCCATAAGAATAAGATACTTGCTTAAGGCAATAGACAAAAATTAAAATATGGAAAACAGATTGAACTACAATTCTGAATACTGAAATAAACAAGCTGAACAGACAAACTAAACATAGTGTAATACAAAATCAAGAAAAATTTGAAGAAAATGTATATAAAGATATTGTGTGTAATAATAAGCCATTTTTAGATACATAAGATGTAGCAGGAGTAAAGATATACAAATTTATAAGCTGTGTGTAGATTCTAAAATTTACTCTCAGACACAGCAAATTGTAGATATATTTACAAAATCTTATGCAAAGCAGTTTGGCTACACAAAGAGGGTGATATATTTTTCTAGTAACATCCTGGTAACCTCAGATACTGAAACCAAATTAGATAATATTGAAAAAGAGTTATGCAAATTGGACCCAAACAAAGCACAGGGTGGAATGAAATTAGTAATAATAATAATAATAATGATCCAAGAGCACTTTGGTATGAACTTGACAATAGCATTATACCTGTTATTCACTAGGTCAGTTAAATATGGGGAGATTCCTCAAGATTGGAGACATGTATTTGTTAAACCTACCTTCAAAGGAAAGGGGAGTAGGACAAACCCAGAGTCATACAGACCCATAAGTTTACTTTTATGCTGTGGAAAAATAATGTATAAGGTTTTATTGGATAAATTATTGACAGAACTGGAAAGGTTCAGACTTGAAACTGTATATCAGCATGCATATATTTAAACTAGATCTATAACCATCTTTAACATGATGTTCTATAACAATATAATAACACCTGTAAATGAAAAATTGTGCCGTGATGTGATTTATATAGATTAACTTCAGCATTTGATAGGGTCAAACAGAAAACACTGGCCAATAAATTAGAACAATAATGATAAGATAGATATCTGCATGGCTTGCAAGTAGAACATGGCAAGTATCATATAGCAGTTGGACGAGTGACATTCTAGGTTACATTCTAGGTGTCTTCAGGGCTTTGTCCTACGCCCTTACTTGTTTAGGCTCTATCTTTCACATCTATTTTTTTTTCATCTGACATTTTCTGCAGTCTGTATGCAGATGACTTAAAAATGGGTAAACTGGTTACATGTGTTACAAACAGGGAATATCTGTAAAGGAACTTGACTAAATTGACCATCTGGGCACAGTCGAATAATATGCTGATAATACATCAAATACTAAGCATATGAGATTTGACATACATTGAAAGGTGAATATTTAATACAGCACACAGTGTTTGAAACTGTAGATTAATTTAGGGACTTGGATATATAGGTAGCTCCAGATATGAGTTTTTTTAATCATATCAACCAATTGCGTAGTGATAGTTACATAACTATAGGTTGTATAAAAAGATTTATAAAGTCTATGAAATCAGAAATGATTGAATCATCACTGTCTGTTAGTTACATTAGACCAAAACTTGTGTATGGAATAACAATATGGAAACCCTGTAAGAAAACAAGCATGAGTAAACTGGAAAGAACACAGCAGAAATATATCAAATACATCTATGGATGTGAATATTTATGTTATTATGAAAGACTAAAATATTTGAACTTGTACAGTGTCTCATACAGATATTTTAAGAAGAGATCTTAGGTATATAGGGAATTTAGAGACAACTACCTCTGGGAATACTTGGGCTTATCAACAAGTAGCAGAGAATCATCAGGGTATGTAGAAGATTTTATAGGATGGATGCATGGAACAGACTATCAAATTATATTAAAACAAGCAGTAGTTTCGATATTTTTAAGAACAACCTGGACAGTTATTATGAGAATAGCAGTTGCCTGTGCTTGAAATATTTGTATGCATGTATCTAAATAGCTAAATAACTAACTAAATAAATAACTAAATGTATCTGTAATTTTTCTATGTGGAGCTTTTCTTCCTGGGCCTCTGCTGAAAAAGGGCCTTTTCGGCTCAGTCAGACACCCCAGTTAACAAATGTAAAATAATAAATAAATAAATGTATTTATGTATGTTCATCATAAAACAGATGGAATAGATGAAAATGCATATTCAAACTTTCCCCTGCCTCATGGAATTTAATGCCTTAAGAAATAAAAAAATGGTGATTTCCAAAAATGAAAAAGAAACTTATTGAGCATTTCAGTGAATAATGCAAATGTACATGTTTCAATAAAGACATCAGTACCAGAACATGTAAATGACATAATATGAAAGGCCTCACAGAAGGCATGCAGCACAGCAGTGGAATGGATGGTGACAGATGGTGGTCCTCTGTCAAACTCAACACTCACTGGGGTGAATCATTTTTGGCATCTCTGCATAGTGATACCGCTGGGAAAGGCATCACACCTGGAAGTAGCAGCATAGGTTCTGCGGACAGCCAAATTCCTCATGTCTGTCATGAAGATGAGCCAGGTATATACCCGAACTGCCGGAGGCATGCTGCTACTGTCAGTGTACCTATGCAGCCTTGCACTTCATCAAACTTTATCCCGTGCTGTCAGTTACAAATACTGCTAGTATTCTTTCACATGTAGCACTAGAGCTGAGTATCCTGATGTGTAGTACAGTGACTCTGGACATATGACTGATGTGGACAGTACCACCTGTATTTTGATGCCATCCACTGAAAGGATGGGCACACCTCAAATGACTGGATAAACACAGAATGTGAAAAAAAAACTGTACCTAAAGGATGTCAGTGAGCCTATAACAGAGGTGCCAGAGAGATGGCTCCCTATTGAAATGTTGGCACTCAAAATGCCAAGTACAAAAAAGATGAAAAAAAAAGTTTAAAAACACAGGAGAAGAGCAAATCTCAAAAATTGCTCTTCTCCTTAAAACTTCTTTTTTGCCCCTGCACTATACCACGCACTATACCACACCTCCTGAACTTATATATACCAACTCTGAGATTGTCATATCTTGGAGAAAAGAGAATATTCCAAGAAGTGACATCTCAAACTTAGCCCATTCAGTCTCTGTGTTTTAGGACTCATTGTAGAGGGCCCAAACATTTCAAATGGTTACCCGGAGACAGGGATGCCAGAGGGCTCAGGTTTCTCTGAGAAGGATGCATCTGCAGTAGCTGCTTTCCATTAATACTACATCAAATATGATTACACCTCCCATCCAGCTGTAATTTTGAATTACTGCTCATGTCCAATGTCACAAAATATTCCTGTACCCAGATGTACAAAGCGTCATGCAGGTAAATGAGCAGATGATGAGTGGCATCCAAGCCCAGTCTGTTGCAACATGTGGCATCCAGAAATTGGCTTCCATGAGCAACATCATGAAAAAAGGTGCTGAGCAGTGCTATTTTGAGTGGATGTGCTTTATTATGCATCATGTGGCCATCTCAGCCTTTACTGGCTACTCTCTAAGCCCCCCCCCCCCACTTAACTGGGGTTAAACTATTCCTGGCGCCATAAAATCTGTTCTTCAAAATTTCCCTTGCAACTAGCCAGCTAATTTTAGCACTCATCTGTTTCTTTGATCTCAGCACTTGTTCAGAACTCATTGTAAGCACTAAATAAGTTACAAATTACTACAACACTCAACTTTCCTCACTTGTCTAGAGGAAAACAGTTTTTAGTACTTAATAAATAAGCACCTATTCAGGCATGTCTAAAGGTCAGCTCCCGGTGTTTTCTCCTATCTATCTGATAAATCTGGGCATCTTGGAACAATGCAGCAATTGCCTCATGTATACAGAGAACCCTCTCTTCCTACCACCCAATACTACGACCTGTGAGAGATGCACTTATATAGCCAAACTGGAAGCAAAGCTCTCTTCACCAAAGACTGGCCTAGACAGTCAAGAGGAGAAGGTAAACACTTGCACCGCACCACACTCATCACATAGTCCCTCAAAACCTACACCACCAAAACACACACACAGAACCACAAAACACGCACCTACATTCGCGGAGGCTCTCAGTACAAATCTGCCCAAACAACAGAGACCTCCAAAGTAGAAAGGCAAGCAACCGCCACCCCCCCCAACACAACCCAGATGACACATAGCCCACATACTCAGTGTGCCACTCAACTACAGCCATAAGGCATAACGTACCCAACACTCTAGTCATAGGTGACTCTATAGTCAGGCACACTGATGTTCCACTCACCAGGCTAAATAAAGAAAAACTTACTGTCAGCTGCCTGTCAGGTGCCAGGATCTGCCACATAACGCACGCACTCAGGTCACTCCACAACAAGTACAAATATGACTCTGTCATTGTCCATGTTGGTGTGAATGACCTGAGATATACCTCCCTGGACTACATGAAAAGAGACATGGAGGAGCTCTCTGATCTTGTAGCCCAGGCTGGTATGACCCTAGCCCTGAGTAGCATCCTGCCATCACCCAGAATGACACCACAGTACAAGGACAAAATGATTGACTTTAACAATTGACTAAGCTTCTGGCGTCATTCTAAGGGAATCCAGTATCTGTCTGCCTGGGATGACATGATCGACAGACCACGCTGCTTTGCCAGAGATGGCCTGCACCTGTCGCCCTTGGGATTCCGGATACTGGCAAAGGCTCTTGCCACCCGTATAGTGCCTTTTTTAGGCAAGGTTCAAATGACAAATTCACCACCATAACAGGTACAAGCAAGCAAAATCTGAGGGTAATGCTACTCAATGCTAGAAGTCTAAACCTCAAAATGCACTCACTCGAGGCACTCCTTAAAATGGAGAACATTGACATATTTGCAGTGACAGAGACCTGGTACAAAGCTCCAGAGAGCACCCCTGCATTACCAGGCTATAATTCATACCACACCTTTCGGCCACCAAACCCGGACCGAAACACTAAAGGTGGAGGTGTATCCATAATCATTAAGGATATCCACATCGCCAAGCTAGTTGCTCAGCATAATGCATCTGAGATTATCCAAGTTCAACTAACTCTGGGCAAAACTGCAATCCAGATTGTAGCTTGCTACAGACCCCCCATCATGCCCCAGTATTCCCACTCCTCTTTTCTTGATACACTGGAAAATATTAAGGTACAACCCAACACTCTAATAATGGGTGATTTCAACTACCCTGCCATTAACTGGGAAAACTACTCATGTACCAACTCTTTTGCTCAACGTTTTCTGGAAATCATCAATTCCAATTCTTTGGATCAACTTATCTACACCCCCACCAGGGGCAGCAATATCCTAGACTTGATCATTATCAACATGGGTGACCGGTGTTCCACACCAGAGGTCAGCTCCTCGTTGGTCAGATCCGACCACAAGCTAATCACCCTAGACATCCACATCCCACTCCCACCCCAATTAGGAAAACAACCATAAAAAATTTCTACAAAGCCAACTTCACGCTTCTTAAGACAGAAGTGGCAAACTTCACGACACCCATGCAGATGGACAATAGAGGTATGACTGCCGAATCCTACACAAATGCACTTTATAAGCACTTACACGAGTGCATTGATCATGCTATCCCTAACAGAACCAAGATGCTATCCTCCAAAAAAAGGAAGCCAATCTGGTGGTCTTCTGCCATAAACTAACTCTACAACAGAAGAAAGAAACTGTTGCAAAAAAGAGTAAAATCCCACGATTGGAGGAACTCCCTGGTCAGCCTCAGTAAGAAGCTGAGATCCCTCATAAAATCCTGCAAAGCTAGTTATGAAAACAAAATTGCCACTGATTCTAAAGACAACCACAAAGCATTCTATAGCTATGTCAAAAATCTCAATGGCAACACTCAGATCTGCTCTGAGTTACAGCACAATGACACTAAATATACAGAACCAACTGATATTGCCAACATCCTGGCAGATAGGTTCAGTGCTAACTTTAACCCCCCCTCACCCCCTAAAGGGCCCATCTTTATACCAGAAGAATGCAAAGTTCCTGTAATCATGGCTGCACAGGTAAAAACTTCACTCTCCAAAGCCAAGAACACAGCATCCATAGGACCTGACAACATCCCAGGCTGCCTTCTACATGAACTACAGAATGAACTGGCACCCCACCTAAGTACCATGTTCAATCATAGCCTCACTTCAGGCTTTTTGCCCATTGAATGGTGCACTGCGACAGTTATCCCACTCCACAAAGGGGGGGGGCACAACAGACCCCGGGAAATACCGCCCCATTAGCCTGACGAGCCTCGTCTGCAAGGCCATGGAACATATCATCATGGAACTCATAAACAAAGACATTGAAGATCTCCAATCTCTGGACCCCACACAGTTTGGGTTTGTAAAAGGCAGATCATGTCTCCTAAACTTGATAGACTTCTTTGAAGTAGTCACCAAAGCCATAGATGAGGGTAAGGTGGTTCACACAACCTATCTAGATCTCGCCAAGGCGTTCAACGCCATCCCCCACTCTAGAGTTATAGATAAACTCACTAAACTAGGTATAAATCCCTATGTCACAAGATGGGTTGCCAACTGGCTTACTGAAAGAACCCACACCGTGAAAGTAGCAGACTCCAAATCAGACTTCAGACCAGTGACAAGTGGAGTACCACAGGGTTCAGTCCTGGGTCCTCTCTGTTTGGTATCTACTTCTCTG
Organism: Protopterus annectens; assembly: GCF_019279795.1. NCBI lineage: Eukaryota > Metazoa > Chordata > Ceratodontiformes > Protopteridae > Protopterus > Protopterus annectens. The sequence continues at coordinate 1,774,651,858 of NC_056725.1, forward strand.
AGGTACGGGCTAACACAGAAGGTCTTTGGCTAACTAAATTCACAGATGACTGCAAACTAGGAGCCATAATTGAAACTCCTAATGATGTGGACATCCTACAAAAGGGCCTCACTGAGACAGATGCCTGGTGTCAAAGACATGGTCTCAAGCTCAATGCCAAAAAAGTGCATTGTCATCCCCTTTGGTAAAAACTCTGTACCCATGAACTACCACATAGGTGGTAGTCTACTTAATACCGAAAGTGTGATAAGAAACCTTGGGACACAGGTGGACAGTAGTCTCTCCTTTGATAATCACATTGCCACAGTGGTCAGGAAATCCTTCTACATGGCACACCTCATCACAAAAGGTTTCTCATCCAGTAAAAAAGAGGTCATTGTTCCCCTCTACTCATCACTCATTATACCCATTATAGAGTACAACGCCGCTTTTGGTATGTACCTCACAAGACATCTACAACAACTGGAAAGGCCGCAAAAATACCTCACAAAGAAGATTACTGGCCTCAAACAGATGCCATACGCAGACCGTCTCAAAAAACTCCAGCTTTACTCCGTCGCATATTGCCTACTCAGAGGCGATCACTGCCTAACATACAAAGCTATGTCAAACTCAGAGCTTTTGGACATGCTCCACTTAAAGAAATCCCAATCCCTCCGAGCTACACGCTCTAGGGACCTAAACCTTGTCACCACAATAAACAGAACATGATGGAGGGATAGATTCCTGCCCCAGAGACTTCCCATACTCTGGAACAGACTACCTATCTATGACAAACAGAGCTCCTCATTAGCACTCTTCAAGAAAAATCTTGATGATTGGATGGGTAATAGGAAATTCACCCCGGGGATCACTTCTGTGGTTCTGCTTGACAGGGGCACAGGAAAATAATTTTCTTGGGTGGCGAAAGCCAGGGTACCTTTTTGGCTAGGCTTGTATAGGCCTTAGGGCCAATAGCCTAGTACCTACCTATGAACCTAAATGCTAGCAAACAACACCAGATATGCCATATATAGCTAGCTTAGTTGTGGATGAATTAACTCATGGAAGCTGTATCTGCAAATGATAGATGACATCAGGATACACCAGCTGCATGTGATTAGGAGCTTTATCACTCCATGAAATGGCTAACCCCGTGGCTCTGTGTACATGCATCCTACACAGGCATACTTAACTGATAACTTGGGACACCACACAGAGTGAACCCCAGATGATTCTCATCTACACTGTGGTGATTCTAACCACAATATGGCACCTCACAGAAGAACACCCTGGGGCCCACCCCATACAACAACACAGACGTCATGCAGTAAAACAACCCAGGAAGCACTCCATAGAGCACTCTGTAGCTCAAAGACTGTCACATCTTGTGGAACATCCTGCAGATGCCCCCTACAACCACAAAAATGCAGGTTCATCCAAAGTCCTTATGTTTGTCCTGTGCATTTTAGAGTATGTATGTTCTCTGCCACTGTGATGTGTGTCTCATGTCACCTAAAAATATTAATGGATGGCTCTTATGATTTTTTTTTGTTTATGTTGCAGTGTAGTAATACCTGATGCAAAGTGTGAACAGAGCATGCACTACACCCCCACAATCTACACCAGTTTCGGATAACAATGACTGAATTCTATGCACTATTTTTTTTTCTATTTCACCCTGTCACTTGGCAGTCAGAATACATAGACTGTATGTATTCTACAGTGCAGCTTATACATATCTAGTGCCATCTTGGTCAGTGCTGTGGCTATCACCTCCCAAAGAAGCTTATTGTGTGCCTGCGGTAGGATCTGGTATTTGGGCACAGCCCGGGCATTCTAATTCCGTATAATCATGCTGCACAGCATGGTGCATATAACAAAAATCCTGCTTGCTCTGTCACGTAAGTATTGCAGTCCACCTCCCTAGATATTAAAACAGCTAAAGCAGCCCTTCAATACCCCAAATACACAGTTTGCAACAGGAAGATACTGGTCATATGCAACATTCTAATGACATTCAGTAAATTTTCAGGGACACCACAGTGGTATCATTAGTTATGATTCAAGGGACAATCATTCATTACCACAATGCATAAAATGTTTTGTGTGGGGAGGGTTACTATATCAAATATACACAGACAAATGTATGCATTAATACTCAGTATGATTTCTATTCTTGCCAACTAGATTCTTTTCTGTGAAATTTCCATGCTAGATGCAATGATGGATATCACATCAGTCATACAATGGCAATATACAAACTGTCAGAATACTAACCAACCACATTATTTATCATACCATCTGCACTGACGACTACTTGTCAGTTCAAGAAATGATAACTCTTCCCATTTATCTACATATTCCATTGGGGACCAGGTGTGCCTTAACTGCAACATATACAATCAGTGACAGGTGGTGTCTTAATTGCAATATACATACAATCAATGGCAACCAGAACTAAAGTGAGGATGACGATGATGTCACTGAAGTGTGGCATGATGGTAGCTTTTTCCCCTGGTGAACCAGATATGCTAAATTAACACATCAAGGAATCTATTCAAGATCTCTGAGGTTGATGATGGGGAGACACCCAGTGCATCCTGGGTTAGACTGAGCCACTTCTTCCATGGGATGCCATATGAGACAGCTAGAAAGTGTCCTCAGCAACTCATTGGCCACTTAGTAATCATCAAGTAATTTGTTGTTCACTTGACCCATGGTACACGAGGTAAGGAAGACATTGCAGACACTGCTGTTGGGCTTATCTCTGCAACACAGGTCCCTATACTGCCTGGATTAAAGCAATTAATCTGAAAGGTCAGCAAATTCCAGTGCCTCTGTTGTACAAACTGATGTTTCCTCATTTGCTGTGCCACATTTATACTTGCTCATTTCACCATGTCATTCTATATCCTCACTGTTCTTGAAATGCCACACCTGTTCTTAGTTGTTCAGTTGTGCATCTTTACATTTATCCTTGCATGTACTACATACTATGCAGAAATTACTGATACAGCTCCCTTACATCCTGCATATGTCAATGAACTGTGCAAATATACCTTACGTACTATACAAACTGTTTCTGAATCCTACCCTACTTCATCAAATAAGTACAGTCATTGTAATTCAGATATGACTTTTCATCTCCCAACATATCCATGCCTACTTTTCATTTTATCTGGGTGTTTTATCTATATGTGTACATACATATAGCTGGGCGTATAACACATTTATGGTTATTTACATGCAAAATTAGAGCTACTTTTAAAATTGCTGAAGAAGATACACAAATATTACACAAATGATAACAAATAATATACAATTAAATCATTTGTTTTTAATGCTGGAGCTGGAGGCTGGGAGAGCCTGGTTGGGTGGGACTAATGCTGGTGCTATTGTTAGGGGAATATCCATTTTACTTCTTGGAGAATTAATTATTTCCCTTGTTTTCTCCTTCAGGGGACCCATTTTCTTGGAAGCATCTTTCAAAGTTGTGCACGATATGAGTTACAGCTGCCTTCTTCTAGAGCTCAACAGCCCCAGAAGGAAGGATCAATATTTGTTATAGCATCTGTTTGCCATGATATATACATGGCAATTCAGTGAATAAATATTTCAGAAATGTGGGCTATTTAAATGGACAAGCATCATCCTTATTTATTCAGGGGAACAAACCAAATGCATTACTGATACATGACAGCATACATTAAAGGACAAGGGGTAATTGTTTGTGACTGACAGTAGCACATATCCTGAAGAAACATATGATAAATGTTTCAGTTTTGGTTATCACAATTAAAATTCAAGAGCTGTGGGACAAGTTTGTAAACTAAACTTCTCACTTCTCACGCCTACTCAACTGGGGGTGGGAGAGGAAATGCTGCTAGGCAACTGTAGATGGGATCAACAATCACACTAAGAATCAAGGTGGTGACTCAGCTTTTGGTACTGTCAAAGATTACATTTCACTCTTTCAGAGTAGATTTATAAGCACATAGTGCCACAGACCAGATGCTAGCAAACATTATGTTCAAAAAGAGAGTCTTGCATCTATCATCAGTGGCTACTCAGTGAACCACCATATAAATGAATGATGCACATCCCACTACCGGTATGAGCCATTAATTCCAACAGCTCATGAAGTGTTACCAGAACAAAGAAACTGAACTCTGCGGTCAAGGACCCAGATAAACTTGTATGGCTTATAGCAGTATGGCCTACAGGATAACGAACAAGATATTCAGAGCTGTTAGGGTGAATAATATTCAGTTGGTAATAAGATGCATAGCAGGGCAGCACCACAGACCCTGTACTGTCAGCAACACACAAGGCACTTGGGAAAGTCATATAGCACTATTAGGACACACAGCCTTACTGTGTGTCCCACATGGGAACCACACCCAGGCTATGTGAACAAGGTCAGCAATAGTCAAAGGGGCACAGTATCTAGCAGCACTGTGTGTTGTACATTTGCATAGTACCTTAGGCACTTGGAGGGCATGTAAACTACTACTGGGTTTCACAGCTGTGCTCCATATAGGAATGATACACCAAATGTTCTGGGGTTGCTACACTGACTGCAGCTGCCATCTTACTGCATGGGATTGGAATTTGTATTGTTCATGCATTTTAGTGCATTTGCAGAATGCAGTACAGACCATGTTTATGCATATCAGCCATACAGTTTACTAACAAGTTATTTATCAATAAAAATGAACGTGTTTCATGTTGTTTACATAGAGGGGGTAAAGTATGGTAAAGTGCCTGATGTGTTGTCTTTGGTTTGTCTAGTAACAGATACTCATGGCTGGCCTTAGGAACTGCAGAGCCCAATTTGGACCATTTTGGTTTTGGCACCCCAGCTGCCCCCATCTACCACCCCAGTCTTCTCTCCATGGTGACTTACTGGACTTAAGATTATTTCAGATTAGGTATCAAGAATATATACTATTACATGTTTATTAAAAATAAAACATTATGTGTATTTATTAGCTTATATTTTGCCTTAAGAAGTGCAAAAACAGAAGTAAACTACTAGACTCTTGGATTGCCCTCCAAGTCCAAAATCCCTTGTAGTTCCCAGCTTGGGGTCTGCTTAACTCACTTAGTCACACTATAGGCTTGTTTGATGGGCCCCTGAGTTCCTGTATCTACATGATGCTTTATCTGGTGGATGCATCCTGGCTTACCAGTAAACATGTTCCCAATCTCCTGCCCAAATTTCCTGAACCTGGGTAGGAATTAGTCGCAAAATTCCAACTTGTCTTCCCCCATATTTTTTTTCTCTGTTTTATGCTTCCCTCCTTTCCCTTCTTCCCTTCATTTGACTCATGCCTTACTCTCTTTCACAGTCCATGCCCAACAATAGTACATAGTGTAAATACTTAGTATATTATTTTTCTCCATGTAGGAATTAAACTATATAATGTTATGACAGTATAGAGATACTCCTTCTGATTTTACTGATTATTCCTGTATCATGTCTATTTATAACTGGGATCATTTATGCTACATATTATCCTTGCACTTACATTACTGTTGTTGCGCTGATGTTGATTGATTGATTGATTGATTGATTGATTGATTGATTGATTGATTCATTTTCATTTGTTGACCAGGAAAATTAAATTCAACTGGGCAAAAAAAATCTTTTCAACAGAGGCCTTGGGAGAAAAGTTCCACATAAAAATTTATATAATGTCATACACTAATACATAGATTCAAATTCACACAGGATAACAACTGCAGTACAGAGACACAGGATTAAACAAAATTGTTCAATAAAGTACATGAACATAATTCAAATCCTGCAACATTGTGATGACCTGCATTGACATACATTAGATAAACAAAAGCTACATTACAACACAGTCATACATATTTCAGAGTAATAAAACTGGATACTTTGATTTCATACCAAATATTAAGTTGATGTGGAAAGAGAGAAAGTAATGCAGCTAGATATGGTTAAATCAGAGAGAGAGAGTGATATAACATTTGATTAGTACATAGATAAACTTTCAAGGTTGAGAAAAGGTATAGAAAGAGACTTGTATTTTGAAACAGTAAATGTTAGGAGGCAGAAAATTGCATATGATAGCATTAGGATGCAGTGAAATAGTAAGCTGTAAATTAAACAGTAGTTTTTGGTGCTTACAGGTAAGGCATTAGCATGGAGTTTGCACGAACTGAGCCAGAAGTTATTTAGGTATTGTTCTGAGTTAATAATTGAAAACTTTTAGCTTTGCAATTTGCTTTAAGAGTAGTGGCAGGGTGTTCCAAAGTTTGGAGGCATTGCATGTGTAGACTGAGTCACTAGCAGTATTTTTTATTGGATTTAGTAGTGAATAAAACTGATTTATTTTGAGAGCATAGTTCCTTGATTGGGGAGTAATATTTTATGGTGGTTTGTAGTGCTGAATATTTTCCTGGTTTATATCTTAGACTATGAGAAATAAGTAGTTGAGAGTAGGCAAGATATTGTGGAGCTCTAATCAGTGTAGTTGTTTTAAAGCTATGCACTTGTGACATTTTGTAGGTAGATCAGTGGCAAATCTAGCAATTATGTTGTCTAATTTCATTTTTAGGGTGTTATAATGGTATTTAGGATGAGAGCTGCATAAAGGAAAGATAGTAAGTAGGGTGATGCTATGTTTTTTCTATGGCTGTCAGTGAGATGGCATTTACTTCTGCATAATAAACCAAATTTCTGCTGTTTTTAAATATCTTGGAGCATGTGCAGATCATATTTTAGCTTTTCATCTATTGTCATTCGAAGCAGCTTTCATTGTTGTACTATTTCTATTCTGGTGTTATTTCCAGGAAATATTTTGAGAAATGTTTTGGGGTGAAGAGCATTAGTGTTGTTGTTTTTTTTTTAATATATGATTTAGAAGAAGGTGAGATGTTCTTAGTCACATTTCAATAGATGAGAAGGAGTCCAGGTTGAGGACAATAAGTTTTGAGAAAACGGGGGCTGAGCAGATGAGGGTGGCATTATCTGCATATTGTATTATGATTGTGTACTTTGAGGCTGTGTGAAGTTAATTTATAAAGTTTTCGAGTAAGAGTGAGCCATATATTGAACCCTGTGGGACTCCAATGGAAACAGGTAAAAAGGATGAAAAGTCTTGGAGCCATTTTACCACCTGCTGTCTGTTTGTGAGATATCTATGGAACCATGACAAGGATGAGTGGGAGGGGCTGAGGGATGAAAGTTCTATGAGTAAATTTTAATGAAATATAGTGTTAAATGCTTTCGATAGGTCAAAGAAAATGGATGATACTAACTGGCCAGAATTTTTCATGTGGTTTGTGGTGTTTGTGAAACTTGAGAAGGGTGGTTGTAATTACTATCTTTGAGATGAAAGTCAAATTGGAGGATGTTATTATTGATGAGGCATTTTAAAAGTTGTGAGTAGATACATTTTCCAGGATTTGTGATAGGGAATGCATCCTCTTTGTGTAGAGGTATAATATTTTTTTTTTCCAGAAGGCCGGGACATTAGTTTCCTGAGACAGAATCATTTATAAGGATAGATACATGATAGGCAAGGGTGTCTGTTGCTATTTTCAGATAACCAACAGGTAAAATGTCTGCTGCTAAGGTGATTGATTTTATTGTGCCCGGATATATATTTTTTTAAATTGCAGTTGGAACAGGCTGGAAGGTAACCTGATCTGGCTAAGTTTTAGGTTTTTGTGGGATGGTTGGTGGAGAAGGGTGTGATCCTTGAGTAAGAAGAGAACAGTTGTTTGAATAAAATGGGAATTGAAATGGGAAGCAATGCTGCATTTGCTGATATTTGTTGTGGGTGAGCATGTGTTGGATTGCTGGAATAAAGTAGTTTATTAATGGAGGAACATAATTGCTATGGATTACTCTGATATGTGTGTTGAAGCAGTTTGCAGTAGCATACTTTGATTTAATTTTTTGTGCAGTAGTGATTATTAGATGTCTAAAATTCTGACTCACTTGTGTTTTGCTTTTAAACCAGTTTGTCAATGCTTTCTCTCTTAGGTCCATGAATTGTTCAGTTTCTTTAGTTAACCATTGAGGTGGGTTGGATTTAACTCTTTTTGTATGAAGGAGTGCATGTTGATTTAGTGTACTGAAATGTGTTGAAGTTAGATATTGCTTCATCAAGGGCTAGAGTGTTGAGAGATGACCAGTTATAATGTCTTATGCTATTGTTGAAAGTTTCTTTGCTGAATTTTGTGAGACTGTTACTTGTTTATAGATGACTTGATTTTTTGTTATTATTATTTAGTTGTCTTAATACAAATGTGGGGAGATTGTCACTGACTATATCAAGTAAACATCCAAAAAGTTTATTCAGTAGTTGGAGGTAAGAATCCAGTCAAGTATGGACTGCTTATTTGCAATTTTATTGAATCTTGTAGTTGTATTGATGAGTTCGGTGAAGATATAGAGATGTATTGTGCAGTTGGGGTGGTTGTAATGGTGAGCTGCTAGTCTATGTAAAGATCACAAAGTGTTATGGTTTCAATGTGTAAGTTGTGATATATTCGGCACAGGGTATCTTCAGTTGTAATGATATTATCTTCTGGTGCCATTAAAGTTTATTTTTTCTTCAGTTGTATTTCTGCTGTACTGAGCCTGAAAATGGCTTTGATGGATCAATGCAATACCTTAGTTTTTTTTTTAAAGTTTGTTAACCATCTTTGCAAGTTAAGTATTCGACACACATCAGCATTTTTGGAGGTGATACAAACAGCACTACCCAGACAGATCATGCATCTAAGAAGCTAAATTTTACTGAAACCTGAAACCTGGTAAAATGTTTTGATCATAATCTCCAGCTCTTGCATTCCATGTCCAATGAGATACCAGGAAGTACTAGACAAATGAGTCAGTTGAGCTGTGTGTCATGGTTGTGGGAAGAATGGGCAGCCAAAAATAGCATGCACATTTTCAAACCCTCCATTACACATACTCATCGTGCTCTTTTCTTCCTTCGAGCACTTCCAGTTATTCCCAGTACTTGTCCTGAATGGTCGGAATTCATTACCCACTTAATTCTTTTGTCTTGCTATAGTCGATGTGTTTTCACATAATCAAATAAAAGTGTTGAACTTTTTTCCAGAATATTCACCAATAATAATAGTAATAATCTTAGGTCTCTCCTTGGAAATGGCATTGGTCATACACTGCCACATGTATAACTATTTATGACAGTTATTTTTAAAACTGGTAAGTGGTCTAGTTCATGCAAATCATTTCCAGTCATATCAGTTTTGTGCTGTTATTAGAAATAGCAGCTCCAGTGCTTTTTAAAAAGAAATACAACCAAAATCATCTTCCCCTCAGACAACATGCTCTGCTCTTGGTTAAGCATGTAGAGGAAGTAACACTTACTTGCTGATGTGTGGTGACATGACGTCAGGGTCAGAAGAGCTGAGTTAACAGTAATAGGGAAGTCTAAGGTTATGCAGTCTGAGCTGCAAATGTCTGTCTGTATTTTGCAATCATCATACTCAACTACTTGCCAGGAAGGAAAGAAGGAACAAGAGGCAACATTAAAAAATTGGAGGCTAAATCAGGAAATTTGGTGGTCCATGGAAGAGTTTCCCTGCTACTTAGTACTGCTCTGTTCCCTCCCATAGGTAACTACTTACCTTCTTGGAATGATAACATAGTTTATTTTATTTCTACCTTGTGATTGCATGCACCCATATGCACACTTTATCAGTAAATGCAGTACTAATCCATATTCACGATATCAAGGTGAAGAATGTGAAGTTGGATTTACTGATTTTGCAGACAATAATACAAAAAAAGAAAACAGATACAGTATTAAAAGTTGAAGAATTGGGAGTGTGTAAAGCATGTATGACTTTGATGGCCAGTGGTTTCCATGTAAATTTAAGGTAATGCCTATGTGCACATGATCTTAAAGGAGACCCAGAAGATATAGAAGAAACATGCAACTCCCCCAAGTAATACATCCCCAAACACTTCTCCCTAAAATATTACAACTGTTTTCTAGCTTTACGTTTCTGCCCCCCCCCCCCCATTTTGTATGTTCAGTTGTGATACCCCTGCAGTATTTTTATGAGTCAAAATATTTCTGTTACTGCTTTTATACTTTAAGCTAAGCAAATGATTCTTCTATCCACTTCTGCATCCCACCAGTTAGCACAGACACCCCATTCCTCATGTTTCACTCCCCTGGTGAAATTTTCTCCCATCTTTGACTGCATCATGCATTTCTCTGCCATATTGTTGAAATGGTAATATTCTATCACAAGTCTTAGTGAGCATAAGTTATCTCACATCACAGTATCTTATTTTATTTATTTATTTTATGTATGCTAGTGTTTGTTTTCATACTGAGACTGATTGTTTCATGGTTATTTCTCTATTAACCATAAAATTAAGCCAAATCTTATCTTCTGAAACAATAACTGGAGAGGTGCACAAAGCCAGGAGGTCAGTCCAACCAGTTCTGGGAAAAAAACATGTGCAATGCATGATGGGAAATGTTGTCCACTCCACAAACAAGACTGATAACTACTAGGGGAGCAAAACTATCTGTAGGAAAACACCATGGCCTTTACTGTACTGTCTCTCAGGCAAATCTTTGGGCCATAAAAGCCATTATGACCCTGTTGTACACTAGTGAAGAGCCTCCTGAGGGAGTGGGACCCTCCTTGGCCAAGTAGGTCCAGCTGGCCTAAAGCTGATCCTGCAGATACTTCCCTTAATTGGGACTGTTGAAAAACATTTAAAGGATTTTGTGTGTGTGTGTCTGTGTGTGTGTGTGTGTGTGTGTGTGTGTGTGTGTGTGTGTGTGTGCGCGCGTGCGCGCACACTTACATGCACAGTGTAAAGAGATATGGAATTATCTGAAACATTTAGAAAGCCAGGTCACAACTTATTTTTTTTTAATTTTTTTAAACACCTTTATTAAATTATTACTTAAGATATATGCAAACATACATTAACAGAAAGAAAACAAACCATTTTAACATTTCTTTCCACTTAAATACAATATACATCACATATAGTTTCTTTGCTACTGTCATCAGTCCAACATTCCAAAAATTTGTTGAATTTCTACCTTTCCTTAAATCTCAGTCCTCCTACTTCTGAAATTTATTACACGTGTATTGTTCCCATAATTTCTATTTATTTCTATGTAATTTGCATCTTCCCTTTTCTAAAGATTCCTCTTCCAGTTCTTTAATATCTTTTAAAATATTCTGCACAAATACAGTTGGTATAGACTTTGATTTCCATTTTCTAGGAATTCATTTTTTTGGCAGCCAACAGAATTAAACTTACCAGGGCCTTACTATGCTTAGACAATTCAGATCCTGTATCCCAGCTGAAAAGAATAATTTTCTTACTTACAGCCATTTGCCCACCCAATATTTCTGTAGGAAATTTTTAAAACCTGCCAACTCATTATACTCCCAAAATATGTGTTCCCAAATACCTCTTTCTTCTCCATCACACCTCCAACATTTGCTATCTACCTGAGGAAAATTTCTTTGAAGTCTGCTTAGGGTATAAAATTACCTATGCAAACACTTCCAAACAAAGATTCTAAAACTTCTGGATGTTGTTGCATACTTGGGAGCCATATGTATGTCTTCCCATTGTTTTCATATAAATTGCTTTCCCACTCTCTCTTCCCAGTCTTTTCTAACCTCCTCTGATCAATTATTATAGTTAATCATGCAATATTTTATATGCCCTACTAATTATCCCTTTCTTTAACAACTGCTTTGTTCTAGATTCATCTAAAAATCTCCACCACAGCAGGTCTTTCACTTACTATTCCCTTATCCATTTCTGTTTACCTGGACTCTGAGATCAAGCCCTGGTAGAGAAGGCAGTCTTTAGCCTGTAATCCAAATGTCTTCTTGGCCTTATCTCACTCTATTACCTTTCCTGCTTGAGTTATTTGCTCCCAATATCTTGATTCCTTTACTAGGTTTCTCTGGTAAATTCCAGCCCCATCTTTCCTATTTTCTGTACCCCTACTTGCAGTCATCCCTATTAGCAAAGTCTCCTTTCTCCATTCTCATATTGGCTTAGTTCTTAGAATACCTTTTGCTACTTTATGAATATAATATGTATAGTTATTCTTCTCATTAAGGATCCACATCCAAAATCCCACTCCCCCCCTCTCAGTTTCTTGAACTTCCCCCTTCGCTCCATCATCATCATTCCTTTCCACTTATTTTACTATAACCTTCTGCTTTTATTATGTATATGAACCTTAAATCTGTAGAGCTAAAAATATCCCTTTAAATTAGGTAAACATAAACCACCTTGTTCTATTGGAAGGATAAACTTATCCCACTTAACTTCTGCCATCTTTCCCTCCCAAATAATTTTTTTTTCAATTCTTTATTAATTATTGTTCGCAATTTCTCCTCAAGTTGATAAAAGTATGCCTGACCTATATAAAAGACTAAAGGGACTAGAAACATGTTCACTGCTTGTATCTTAATGTCCAGATCCATAAATAAGAGTTTCCAGTTTCTCATTTTTTATTATCATTTGTTTAATCTCTTTCCACATATCATTTGCTGCTATAACAGAAACCTTTTTAATCTTTACTCCTCAGTACTTCATCTCATCAAATCCCATAAATATGGGTATTGCTGAACCTATGTGTGCGTGTGAATATATAATGTATGTCTATAGTCTTTGCTTTATCTTCATTTATTTTATATCCCAAAATGTTCCACAACATTGAGATGTCTTTTTCTGCATTTATCAGGTACAAAATAATAGCATCTGCAAACAAAACCAACTTTTTTGATTTCCATACCAATTATGTCCTTGTGTTTCTGGGTCGTGATTTTCTTTGCCAATGGCTCAAAAATATAAAGCAAATAATAAAGGGGAAAGAGGACTCCCCTGATGGGTTTCTCTGTTCAAACACACGTTATCTGTGAGGAACCCACCCGCTTTAATTTTTGATTCTGATCCTCCATATGTCCTTCTAATTAACCTTATTATTGTATCAGGGAATATAAATATTTCCAATGCCCTACTCATAAAATCCCAGCTTACACTGTTGAATGCTTTCTCTGCATCAAGATCTACCATCAACAGTGGTATTTTCTTAAATTCAGCTTCCTTCTGGATCATTGATGTTCTATTAATGTTGTCAAACGTTTGCTTCCAGCCCACAAAACCACAGTGATCCATATCTATCAATTTTGGCAACACTTTTATCTAGTATAGACATAAATACTTTATAATCACGGTTTAAAATTGAAATGGGTCTATATAAAGTTGGCTCTCAAGGGTCTTTGCCATCTTTAGGGAACACAGCCACCACAGTTTTCTTTCAAGATGTTGGTGCTTCTCCTCCTTTTAAAATACTGTTAAACAAAATCTTCCATATTGTTAGCACTTTCTTCCCTTCTAATTTCTAAACTTCCACAGGAATATTATCGGTTTATAGAGACTTTCCTGAAGATTGGTTATACATCACTGTTTTTATCTCATCACCTCCCATCTCACCTGTTAGTTGTTGAGTATCATTTACCTGTAACCTTGGCATAATTAAGTTTTCCATAAATATTTCCATTTTTTCTGTTTCCTGATTTCCACATTTCTCTGATTTATACAAATATTCATAACATTTCCAGAATATCCATAAAGTCTCTGCAGATTCTCTGTTTTTTTTTCTTGCTATAGGTTCCCTACATTTGGTGACAACCCTTTCAATGTTCTATTGCCTAAGTTGTGCTAAAATTTTTGTGCTCTGGAGTTATCAAAAATAGTTGCTTAACTGCAGTCTTTTGTAAACTCATGCATATTATCCAGATACTCCCTTATTTTATCATTAGCACTCTGCATTTGCTGCTCTTGTTCTATGAGATTCCCATTATTTTAAAATACTTTAACCTTTGTCAGCTTCTCTAAGTAATTTCTATTGCTTCTTAAGAATATCTCTTTCTCTTTTATTTTGACCCTATTTTATACTCCATTTTCATTTTATCCCAGTCACTATCTCTAACTTTTGAGGATATTTCTATCTTCCTTAATAACTCTTGAATAGTTTCCACTACTTCCCATTCCTTAAATTCTTCTGTTTTTAACAGGTAGGTAGGAAAGGGTCTGTGTCTTATTTTTACTCCATTAACCTGCATTTTACCATGGTTTTTATTGGTGCATGATCAGAAATAGTTACTGGACATGTGTTAAAGCTATCAATTAAATGTAGATGTTCCTGTGAAATATAATTCCTATTTAGTCAAGCCCAGTTATTGAATCTTAGGGAATAATATGTAAATTCTATTCAAGTTCCTACTACTGAATTCATATCTTCCATACCAAATATTTTCATAAATTTCTTCAGAAATCTTCCATGTTTTGTTATATTGTCCCTTCTAGATCTCCCTAATTACAAATCAAATTCCATTTCCCAGTTATAAATAATATTCCCTGCTGAAAGCTGACTATTTCTTCCAAATTTTAATTAAGCTCCTTAAAGGCAGTTTTCGGTGGAATATACATGCATGCCATTGTACTCCTTCTGCCTTGCCAATAGCTTCTTACTACCACAAATCTACCATTTTTGTCTTTTCCTCCCTCATCTATCACTATTACAGCCCATCTAGCAATTAGTATAATTACTACTCTTTCCCTCTGTCCCAGATATTCTGTTGAATATCTATTCTGAAATTCTCTCTTTGTCAAATTCACACACTCATTTATTTCCCAATGTGTCTCTTGCAGCATTGTTATTTGCACTTTGCATGTCTTAATATAATTCAATACTATTTTCTTTTTATCTATTACTGTAAGGCCATTTACATTCCAGGATAAGCATAGCCATCATGGTAAAAAGCTATTGTTCCCACCTATTATACATGGCAGTTTTTTTTTTGAATGTGTATTTCCAGATTTTGTGCTGCATGAGTATGCTAATGTTCAGCAGGCTGATTTTTTGCGCAGTTGTTTCTTCTCATCTCCATTTGAACCTATGTCACATTTTCAATACTTTTTGTTTTAATGAAATTCCTCATATAAAAAAACTAAATAAAAAATACCCCATCCCCTATTAATTTTGGAAAAAACATACAAAACTGTACTTCTTCAAAACATGAAGTTTAACCCTCTAGAAGAGAAATATTGCTCCAGATTGACAGCTGCACCTGCAGGCATTATCTAACCTAAAATAAAAGTGACCCATGCTAAAGCGCATGCTACAGCCTGTGCTCCCACTTACACTGATTGCTGTCTGTGCTTTTTTTATATCTCTTTCTCTCTGTCACTTGTTTTGTTTCTCATTAAAGGCGAACAAGTGGAGTAGTTCATTTACATGCTTTATTATACAGAAACAAGCCGTTCGATCTCCATCTGGGGTGGGTGCCTTCTGTGCCTCCTCTGTGTCCTCCTCCTGGGTCGGTCGGGGTCTCGGTGCTCCGGGTGGTCCCTCCCACATCCCTGACATGCTGCAGGTGGATTGATTCTCTAAATAAGGTGGTAGTGTGTGGTGTGTGTGTGTGTGGAAGGTGGAAGGGGCCGGGCTGGCAACTCGACAAACTAAACTGCCACTGCCAATCACAGCGGCGGGTGAGGTGCTGTGGCTATATCCCTAACTGGGAAAAAGCCGAAAGAAGAAGAAGAATTATACAGAAACACATCAGGATGAATAGCA
Source organism: Protopterus annectens (assembly GCF_019279795.1). NCBI lineage: Eukaryota > Metazoa > Chordata > Ceratodontiformes > Protopteridae > Protopterus > Protopterus annectens. The sequence continues at coordinate 1,774,667,496 of NC_056725.1, forward strand.
CAGTACAAAATATAAACAAACTGATTAACTTTCAAACTACACAGGCATACATGCTTACATCTCAACAGCTTACTGCAAAATGGCAGTCAGGCTCACACATGCGCAGTATTTATACACTTGTGCAACCTCCTAGAAAGCATCTTAAAGATATACATACATATTGATCTACATTTCCCTCTTTACTGAATTGCCAACAATGTAATGACATTTGAAAAGAAACATGCAATTGTACTGGCAATAAGAAATAAACACAACATTCATGTCCAAGCTGCCATATATCTGTAACATGGTCTGGAAATGTGACCTGCTCTAGTGATATGGCAATCAGAACTGGGTTTAGTAACAGGGACAGTCATTGGTGAACAACTTACTTCAGGAAATTTAGGATTCTTCTCAGGAACAAGGATATTTACTGGAACATCCTCTGGAACTGGAACACTGGATAACTCGCTCTGAGATATACAGTCTTTTTCACAGGTAGGCTACTGCAATATAGGCTCGGGCAATGGGATCAGATGTTTCTGATTCCACCTAAACTCTGCTCCTTGCAATTCCACAATGTACGATCTTGGCTCTGAACATACAGTTTTCATGACGCCAATCTGATCAAAACCTTTAGATGTCTGCATCCACACTATCTTCCCTTCTCGCAATGGATTGAGCAGTTTGCTGATCTTATAATAATGTAAGCACTTCATTATCAAATTGGATTTCACTGATCTGTTGTTTTTGACACATGGAACCAATAATGAACTACTAATTGGTAGTGTGGTTCTGGTTTGTCTCGACAGAAGTCTCTGTGCAGGTGAACCAAGATGTTTAGCATGAGGAACATTTCTGAGATTCAAGAAAACATCACTATTGTCTTGTTTCAACTTCTGTAGTAATTTTCGCACTTAACTGCACATTCTGCCAAAACATTTGACTGCAGGTACTCATGGCTACTTGTGACATGAGTAAAGTCCCACTCGTCAGCAAATCTTTTGAACTGTGGGCTTGTAAACTGTGTACCATTGTCAGAAATAAGTTTGTGTTGACTAGCATTTACTGCAAAATGACGCTTCATCTTAGTAATGACAGTACTGGATGATAGATTAGGAAGTAGGTCAATCTTGAACCAACACCAAGTAATGCTGACCATTCCATTTGAAAATGTCTGTGGCTACTGTCGATCAAGATAATTCAGGAATCTGGTTTAACTGAAGTGGTTCTTTCTGTCGATGTGGCTTAGTACTATTACATACAGAAGAAGATGAAAGTACTCTCCCAATATCCTGTGACCTAGAAGGCCAAAGTACTAGTTCTCTTGCCCTTCTTTTGGTAGAATCAGTTCCTGGGTGGCCACAATGCAAAATGGTAATAAACTATTGTTGCAAGGACTCTGGAACAATTACTTTTGAGCCTTTCATGATGATACCATTGTCAAACAAAATCTCATCTCTGTAAGGAAAATAAGGTTGCAAGTCTACTTGTAAACAAGATTGCTTTGATGGCCATCCTTGACTGATAAAGTGGTTGAGCATCTGAAGAACTGGGTCTGAGGCTGTATGATTTCTAAGTTCATTAAGATGTGCGGAATAAAAGCTTCTCACTTCCATGACTTCAAAATCAAGTTTCTCATTTTCATGCTCAGTAGTATTTCTGGGATATCTAGATACAATGTCAGCAAGATAAATTAGTTTACCTTTTGTGTAGACAAGATTGTAATTCGCTCAGCAAGCAGACTCCTTGTCCAAACAACTAAATCTCTCAACCTAGGTGGTGACGCGCTATTTGCCAACACCACTGGTAAAATATGGAACCCTCTCCCAAATAACATCACGCTTGCAACTTCTCTAAGTCAATTCAAAAATAGTCTAAAACTCCACTTCAAGTCACACTGGCTATGTCCTTTCTCAAACCCAGACTAGCTCTGTGCCATTAACTAAAACATAAACAACTAGCTAAGATGATAAGTACTTTGTATACTGTGATAAAGAAATATGTATCCTGTCTAACTCTATGTCATTATACTGCCTACCGTCCTTGCTAATATGTTATTAATGTTACATTTGTAGTAATCTCAGAAATAGTAATGGCAGTCTTGTACTTGTATGTAAATAGCCTATGTTTTTGTTAAGTTCTTTCAGCTCATTTACTGTACCTAATTATCAATGTAACTCTGTTGGAGCTTTTCTCCCCGGGCCTCCGCTGAAAAAGGACATGTATCCAGTGGGACCATCCCAGTTAACAAATGTAAAATAAAATAAATAATAAATAAATAATTATATTTTTGCAATCTGGCTGGAGCTGTATGCATAGGCTTTCTCAAAATAGTAACTAGAGGTTGGTGATCTGTTTCAGTCTGGATAGTTATACCATCAATATAATCATGGAACTTTGAACATGCAAACACAATTGCCAAGAGTTCTTTCTCTATCTGTGCATAGTGCATTTCAGTTTGTGTTAGAGTTCTGGATGCATAGGCTACTGGTCTACCCTCTTGAAGAATGACTACAGCAAGACCAAACTTCGAAGCACCACAAGGTTTGTGAACATCATAGTTTCTGAGTGTTGGCAGACTGGAAATTTTCTGTTTCAGGACATCAAATGCTTTCTGGCATTGCTCTAACCATGACCAGGATACATCTTTGCTTGTCAGTTCTCTGAATGGTACTGAAAGTTGGCTCAAGTCTGGAATGAACTTGCCTAGGTAGTTAACCATGCCAAGAAAATGTTGTAGGGTTTGAACATTGTCTGGAGGTGGCATCTTAAGCATTGCTGTTTGCTTGGAAGGATTTTGTCATAAGACTGAACTGGTAAATAAATGACCAACAAAAGCAAATTCTCGCAGCCTGAATTTTCACTTCTGAAGATTCCGCTTAAGATTCACTTCACGTGTTCTTTCCAGAACTTGTTTGAGCTTTCTGTCATCCTCGGCTTCACCATTACTTCCTACTAGAATATCATCTACTATAATAGCACACAGATACCCAGAAGAAAATTTGCTCCATTGCATGCTGGAAGACTCCATTGACAGAATTTATCCCAAATGGTATTTTCAAAAAGCTGTACCTGCCAAAAGGAGTACTGAAAGTGGTTAGCAATGAGGATTTTCGGTTTAGCAAAATTTGCCAAAATAAACTCTTTGCATCTAGGACAAAAAAAAACAGTGGCATCTGGCACAAGAACAGTGAGTTCTTTGACTGTATGCATTGGATGATGAGGTCTTTTCAGTGCCTTGTTCAAAGCTCGTGGATCAATATATATTCTGATATCATCTGAGCTTTTCTTATGAGCTATGACTATGGAAGATACCCATTCAGTTGGTTCTTCAACTGGACAAATTATACGTTGCTGCACAATTTTATCTAGCTCAGCCTTGACTCTGTTCTGCAGAGGTATTGTAACTTTCTGGGCTGGCCTGACAACTGGGCTGACTTCAGGGTCTAACTTCCTTGAGTACACAACTGGGAGTTTGCCTAGTTTGTCTTCAAAAAGATCACTATAGGTAGAAAAAATAGTCTGGGCAAAATTAGAACAGTGGTCTTTTAAGTTAACATAGTGCACTTCCTTATTAAATGAAAGCAGTTCCATTTCAAACTGTCTTTGAGGCCTATTAATGACTTTTTAATTACTTTAGTGTCTTTTGATCACATAAAATTGCAAGTCATAGCTGTTCTCAGCAGAGTAATAGGAAAGCATTACTGAGCTTTCAGTGTGAATTTCTTCACCACCATAAGCAACAAGCTTCTCACACTTTGCCAAGTCAAGCTTCTCACCTGTACATACTCTAGCAAATGTTTCTGCCTACATTACATTGCACTTTGAACCTGTGTCAACTTTGAGCTCTATAGGTATCCCATTTATCCGAAAAGTACTAAATACTTCATTCTTTGCCCATAAATCTACTGCAGTGACTGTTTCAATAAGCACTGACACACAAGCAAGCTAAAAAGTAGGGTCACAGCTTTCTAATTGATCAACTTTTCTCTTAGAATGTTCTATTTTAATAAAAGATTGACCCTTATCTGATTTACAAAATATTTTGAAATGATTCCAGTTATTGCATTTGTGGCATTGCTGACCAAAACCTAAGCACTTTTCCCTTTTGGGCTCATGATTTGCACCACAGTTAAGACAATTGTCTATGAAACTGAGTAGAGGCACATGCTTTGAGTTTGCTGACTCACCCTTGTGCTTCACTGAGACTGTGCACACGCTGGAATTTGCAAGAAAGGTACTGGGTTTCCTAGTGACTGTTGCAGGGCTTACAGTTGCTCCCATGTGCTTGGGCCTGTTTCTTTTAATCACATGCTGCATACTATCAACATGAGCACTAGAAGATACTGGAAGTATGCATTTCTCATCTGTAAGCATATTTGTGTGCTTTTCTGTTAAAGTTAAATCACTGTCACGAAGCAAAATCTTTCTCACAGCATCATCTTTAATACCACACACGTCTATCTTTTATCACTCATCCCTTAAATCACCATATCTGCACATTTTAGCCTTATTTCTCAAGTCAGTTATATATGCTGCAAAAGTTTCCCTAGGCGGTTGAACTCTTGTGTAAAATAAATGCCTTTCCATCGTGACATTCATTTGGGGGATACACATTTCTCTACATTTACATTTTAAGCAATCAAGGTTTTCCTTTGACTCAGCCAGTATAACTATATGACAGTTTTCCCCCTCCCTTGCAAATGCAGCATGTGCAAAATGAATACTCTCCTTCTAAGGCTTCTGAACCAGATAAATTAAGCAGAATACATTGCTTTGTACAGTCATCTTTATCAGAAAATGCAGCTTGTATGAAAATATCTTGCTCTCGCACTCTCCAATTCTCTCCAACATTATTATCAAATACAAGCAGACTTGGTTTTTGAAATCTGTCTGCCATGCCAACAAAGTATGCCCAAACACACTGGAAAAATGGCCCTTGTAATTATGTATGAATGTGCACACACAGCCAGTACTTGTAATAACATTCACTTGCACAGTAAACTCTTTGAAATAGCATACTTTGCGAAATATGCTTTGAAATTGCTGTATTTTGCAAAATAATTGTACTGTAATACTGCACAAACATTCAAACTCTTTGTATACTTCAGGTGTCTTGAATAGCTTTAATTAATGGGAAAAAAGTAAGTGCTATGAGCTACTTTGAAAAAATGTGGTCATTTTCCTTATTTTATTAATTTGAAAAAATGCAGTAATTTTCCTTATTTTATTCAATTTATGCAATTTGGACATTATTTTCAAACATTTTGCACTATTCAAATATTTTTCTCAATATGTTCCAGTTTTGGACATTTCGTTTACTTAGAAATTCATTTAGAGTGTTCTGAGTGCTTTGTTTTGTATTTTGTGAATTAGAAATCATTTAAGTAAGCTTTGATACCTGAAACTTATTTCTTATCTGCTTTTGCAAGTTAAACGTGCAGTGGGGATGATCCACTCTATATTCCTCCACCTTTAACTGAGTGCCTTCTCGTTCCAGAATCTGGATTTCTGGATCCCACTTCTAACACCATGTCGCTCCTCTTGTTTCTCATTAAAGATGAACAGGTGGGATAGCTCATTTACATGCTTTATTACACATAAATACATCAGGATGGATAGCAGCAATACAAAATATAAATGAACTGATTAACTGACAGACTACACAGACATACATACTTACATCTCAACAGCTTACTACAAAATGGCAGTCAGGCTCACACCTGCTCAGTATTTATACGCTTGTGCAAGCCCCTAGAAAGCTTCTTAAAGCTATGCATACATATTGATCTACACCCTCCCTGATATGAAAAACAGCTTGTATGCTTTCGGAAAACATTAACTTTTAGCCCTAAGAAAAATGCACTGGCTATTTCTAAATAAAACTAAATTGCACACTGTTCTGTTAACTGCATTCAAGTCTCTCTACGAACCTTACTGTCAGAAGAATTAGAAGCAGAGTCCGCTTCTGTTTACTGTCTCACTTTTTGTTCAATAAACTTTGTTATATCCTCCTTAGCTGGTTCTGCATCACAAAATGACCCTGATCCTCCAGGTAAAAAAAAAAAGAAACACTTTGAAAACAGCTGGAAACAGCAGCTTGAATCTCACACCTTCCTCCTGACATTTCCTGATTGCTTGGATTAATTTGCTTCTTGTCTGCTGGTGTACAGTGAATAATCATATTATAGAAACACTCTGCTGTCTCCAATTATTAATACTTTGCCCTTCTTCCACAATTTTGTCAGGATCAACCCCTTCTGCTGGTATGATTGCATTTTACTAATATAGGTCTAGGCTCCTTTCTCATGGGCAGGTTTGGAGCACACACTCAAAGTTCCATTTCAGTTAACAAATTTTGCTATGGAACACTAGTCCAGCTGCTTATTTATGCTTTCATAAAATTAATACGGTCTGTTCCTTCCAGTTTCTCTGGTACAACAGAAATTCTCATGTTTCCTCTGCATGCTCTGTCTTCTAACTCTACTATTTTTTTAAACAGTTCTTCATGAGAAACCTCATATCCAACCAGCTTTTTCTTCATGTCAGCCTCTGATTTTTGCAGTTGTATCAATTCATCTGAATGACTAGTTAAAGCATATTCTATTTTCCAGACTTTTGTTGTTTGAATTGATATATTCCTTTATTATTTCATTTATTTTAATCACCTCTGAATACATTTGATGTATTTTTCCTCTAAATTATTGGAAAACATCTCCTGAAACAAAGCTGAAGCTGAATCTTGAACTGATTTTTACTGAATAGCTGCAGAATCATTCTCAGACAGTGTTTTCCCTTCACTTTTTCTGATTGATTTTCTTTCAGGTTTTCCAGATTATTTTCTTTACTTACATCCAGACAGTATATTTGCTAGCCTGAAACTAAATTTTACTAAAACAATGTCACTGGCACTCATTTTACTCGGTTTCTGTTGTCATACTGAGGTTATGCTGTGCTATCTCATAAATAAGTCACAACTTCTTGATCCAGTTCCAAACTAATGTAATCCTGCCAACATTCATATGTATGCTTTACTCAGTTTACAATAAAACCTAATTTTACCCTTCACAGCAGTGTAACAATTGCCAACCAACATGCCATCAGAAACCCAAATCCAAGAGGAATTTACAACAGGCAGTTATACATATGGGAGTAGATAGAAGGACGTACTCTTTTACACAAAGAATGGTACTCTGCCCTCTGAGAAAATCAGCATGGTCAGAAAGAATGGAAAGGATTTCTATTTTACTAAAATGCAAGCAACTTGTAGGTTGGTGCAGTATAGAGGAAAGACAAACTGCTGATTTTCTAGATATGTTTTTAGCTTTTGCAGCAGGTAGAAAGATGGCATTACTGGATGACCAAAGACTCTCTCCTAACCGGCCTTCAGAGTTTTCTGTTTCTGACTTTTCCTGTAATATTTATAAATAGTAGAATGTATTTGTATATGAACAGTTTATACTTGTATCTGACCCTATCTAGCACACCTGTGCAGCAGCTGAGTAGCTAGATACATGCTGAAACCCAAATGTATATAGATTTTAAAACAGTAGTTAGCTCTAGACAGACATGAGGAACCACTTCCTAATACAAATGTCCTTTCTAAATTTAAAAACTGAAAAAATGCATAAATGTATACAGCAACATTCAAATTAATCCCTGTCAGCACCTAAGATAACACCTATATGGTTGTACATGTTTGCACTATCTTTATATAGGAAAAATCAGACCACAGAGGTAATTAACATGCAGACAATATAATCTACTAACATCGGATGCATACCAATTGGGACTTTATTTTTATGTTTATTGGTAGTTCTAAGTTTTCATTATGTCATTTCTTATGTTTTTATAATGCAGTAATGTGTTTATTGCTGCTATATAGAAATGCATTAATAAAATGTTTAAAAAGTAAATAAGGATGAGGTGAGGTATTCATAAACACTGTGGCATGCATTGTGCAAACTTTTGCTCATACACGTTATTAGCATAATTCATAAAACTGAATCACCCAAATGTCAGATTATGTACTGACAGATTGGCACAACAAGCATCACTGCAGGGGAATAGTGCACAAAACCGTGTTAATAAACATATTAGGAACTACATACAGTATGCAGTGTAAAACACTTCAGCAACATGGATTAAACAATGTTGCTGATTGTACATACATACAATAACATACTATGTTAACTATATTACATATTACACTAAATTGGTCAATATTATGCCCATTATAAGAATTTACTAATAATCTATATTTATTGGACAAGTTTAATAGTATATTATTAAAGATTTATTGAAACACAGAAGAGATTTTCAAACTGCTGGAACATTCAGTTCTATCATACTAAAGAAGTATGCAGGCTAAGTATTAACACATGCACAATATTATTCAGGAGTCTTTTTATTTTCCCAGAGATACTGGCTATAGAACATGCTTCCCATGTATAAAATAAGCAGTTAAAACAGTGGTGTGAATGTATATTATACACTGCACACTTTACATATTGTCAGGTACAACAACCTGCCTTTAAATTGATTAGGTAGCAAGAAAACATAGCGTTCTTGTCTGCAGTCACCCTGCAGACACACCAGAGGCAATTTGTAAGACTTTCAGCTTCCTTGGCTATGCCTGCTGACCATCATTCATCAGCATATTATACAAATAACATGACCTGTTAAGGGTATAACTGCCAGTGGTGGCTAAACGGTGTAATCTTTGCACTGGAGTGGCCGTGAAGTGTTATGCCCAGCCTTTGACAGGGATTCTAAGACTTGTTCCAAGATGATTTTATGGGAAACTAAATTTTCAGAGCTAGTGGGATTACATGGGTAAAGTTAGTCCTAAATTTATCTGCCAATATGTTGGTTATGTGCTTGGGCTCAACATGTGTGATATTTTGGATGAGCACAGTTCATTGTTGGACATTAATGTACTCCTTAATCTCCTGACATAAATAAGAAATATTTGGAGATTAATTTGTTATACATAGCGACCTTAAGCGGTACTCTTCTTTACACTATTCAATAGTACTCACGAATCTTGCTGGCACGCTTCAGTTTGGAAACGGCTGGTTAACAAAAGAAAAAAAAAAGAACTGTCATTAGTAACCCATAAAGCATCTCGTCAATAAGTACATATGGGATTCTCGTGAGTGAAAAACTCGGAAGGATATTACATACCTCTCAACCTCTTGGTGCAAGAAATCTGGGCAAAGCCATAAATTTCGGGGGGATAAAGGCCCAAAATAGGGACAATTTTTAAATATTGCTCTTACAAACTTAGAACTTTGGTAGAATAACAGGTATTGCATTAGCAAGAATTTTCTTTTTTTTCCCCAAAAACATTTTTATTGTGTTTTCATTATAAGCATACACTGATGTACATATAACAAATACAATGAAACAATAACAAAACTATTTACAAGCAAGAATTTTCTGAAGGGTACGAAGTTTGAAACTCAAATGAATATCATTATTTTCTGACTGCAGTCCTCAGTACGCTGCCAGTGATTTCCTAGAAAACCAAAATTTATGAGCAACACCAAAAATATTAGGGAAAATCGGAATAGTGAGAGAGTTATAAGTGAAACAGAAGGGCTTGGTGATTCTTGTATTCCACTCTCACATAACTCGTAGTGAACGATTTGGTCTAAATACAGTGTGACCCGCATGCGCAAAACCTGGGTTGGCGGATGTTTATGCAAATATGGGAAGCGCTCTTCACGAGACTTGGAACGGGAAAACTATTCTAGTTGTTGGATTGTGAAATGACTTTTGTTTTGGACCTTGCAGAGTTAAAGGAACGCAGGTTAACTGGAGAGCAGGGGTTAGCTATACTTTTCAGCATTGCGTGCTAACAGTAAGCGCTACATTTGTATTATTTCTGTATTCTGTACCTTATAGGTAACTTAAGTTCATGATTATGTGTTGTGTAGTGCATTTGGGTAATGTTATGTATGTCTACTGTATCAAAGAGCTTACATTAACCGTTCTCGCAAAAATAATTTAATATACAGAATGAGTGATGTGACTGTTTCACTTAGTTTGCTGGCTTTTGCAGTGGAAACAACATCGTACTATAGGGCGGTTAATGCCAGACATTACCATTTTAACACTTAAAACTGCATGTTTAATACTTGCCACATTACACAGTCGTAAGCGACTGTTTCACTATCAAGATCAAGGATGTAGCTGTGCTTCTTTTTACATAAAGCTTGCATTCTGACAGTTCCCATCCTCGACAGTCATCTGCCCCGAGACTGTAATCAGTAAGTTTAAGAATTTTAACCTCTCCTTGGGTAGCAGGAATACGCTTTTTTATATGTCGTATAAATTCGTTCATCTGTTCACCTACCCACAACCCTTTCCCATTTTTGCCCATGGGCACAGGGTGGTTTGCATCGCCGGCTGGATAGACCTGCCACAGTAGTTATTCCACACAGCACACTCGCACCTATGGCCAATCTATTTTGTCCAGCCCACTTAGTGCATGGCACTGGAATGTGGGAGGAAAGAAACCCCCACACACATGAGGATATGTAGGCTCTGCACAGAAGGCACCCCAACAGAGAATCGAACTGGGGAGCCTCCTGTTTTGAGGTAACAACGCTTTCTGCTGTGCCGCCCCGTAAAATTAATTCGATATTTATAAGATATATCTAATCAGCAACGTTTTGTTATATTAGAAACCTTTAATATACAATGCGTGCTTAACCTTCAGGACACATTTCTTTTCCTTGATAGGTCATGTGTACCTTTTAAAATTTCTTTAGGTGTATTAAGGGCTGATTTACTCATAAGAGGCTGCATTATGCTCATCACAACTGCAGTAGACGTCTTGGCTTCAAAGCCATAAATTAAACTTAAAAAAGTAACAAGTGAGATAGCAAAAAAGAGGAACATGTCCAACTCAGTACAATAAATGCTTTTTATGTTACTACATGTCTAGTTAAGGGCTGGTGATTAATCATTTCAGTGTCTAAGTATCTTTAATTCCATATCCAGGGTATAAACCGGGAATTGGTAAATTATTGCTCGTGTTAGGGCATAACTCATTTGCATATGTTATTTTCTGGACTGTGGATACCAGTTATGCCTGATCGCTGTGAGCCACCAAAAGCATTTAAAATGTCGTAACCCTGACCCTAAAACTCTTATCTTTATCCCTAACCCAAAATCTGTAATCCAAACTTTAATGCTGAAACTGTAATCCTAACTCTAAATCTAAAACCCTTATCACTGAAACACAACCCTAATCCTATCCATAAAATTTGAAAACGTTATTTCATAATGATGAGGATCTATGTTACGAGTCATTGAGATTTCAGTGATTGTTTTCCATTTTACCTCAAAAGCAGCTTACTGTCTGCAATTTTTAGCTTAATTTGATTATGCTACTTTTGCATATCTTGCATCTCAAGCTATGAATAGTTGTTGCTTATAAACAATGGGAAGAAGGGCAGTTATGTTAGAAAAATAAGCGGCATAACAATTGTGTATAAAGATTATTTCTGGCTGCTCCCTAGCACATGTCCTCCCAGCTTAGAGGTAAGCTGTGTTCTATGGTGTACTGATTTTTTTCTGTGCATCTTTGTTCTCTGTCAGTATACCTTTCAACTTCTTTGCTCAAAAATTTTAGACATAGCTGAAAATAATGGGGTGACAAAGGGCCAAAAATCATGGTCAGTTTTACTCTAATTCACTTAAAAACTTAACAGGTTGTATATCATCGTACATTTTTTTGAACAGTTAATAAGTATGAACTCTAATGCTTTTTATTATCGACTACCTGGAACTGTTTTACTATAAAATGAGCAAAAATAAGAGACAAAATCAGGGACATTCTTGCAAAGTTCTGGACAGTTGAGAACTCTCTCCATCATTAACCTTTAATGTTTATGCGTCCTGATTTTCTGCATGCATTGCTCAGATTGAAAGTAAATGCTGATGAAAGTAAACAGTGTGCAGCCAACCTGGTGTCTCTACCTGTTTGTTGTATTTTTGAATGCCACATTTACTACTGTGCCAGAAGTAAGTGCAAATATGTTACCTTTCATTTGAGAAAGTAAGTACTGGTACTAGAGTACTTTGCTTAGCAGAATAATCTTCCCAGAGCTGAAAGTTGTGAATCTGGAAATTTAGTGTATTCCTAATGACCAGTGGTATTTCCAAAAAGCCTTGAAAGGTGCAGTATGCTGTGTTCAGGGGTGTTGCACTGGAAAGAAACTCTGAAAGGAATGTTTGAGCTTTAAGAAGGAAAATTTGAGTTCTGATATGTGATGTGATGAGATGAGATGTTATGATTCAGAGTTCCTTTGAACCAAACAAAACTGTCCTGTATTTCTGTCATTTGTTGGTCACAAAGGCAGAAGGTTCGTGTATGTCTTTTGATTTATGTTGCTGCATTAAAGAACTGAATCAAAGACTTTGCATTTGGTAAATTTTAAGATTCATTAGCATGCTACGTGGTATCAGGAATTATCTGATGAAGACAAATTGTAAACTCAGGTTTAGCATGAAATAAAGTGGCTGTGAGTTAATTTACTTTGTTACAGTGAAAAGCTCACAAAGATTCTATGAGTTCCAAGTGAGACATAAACCATGTTTTGTTTAAGTATTTGTTCATTTTAATTAAAATCTGATAGGTGAGCTAGTCTAAGGAACCGTTTTGATCATTACTTGTGTGTTAATGAGGTTATGCATGATTTTCAGTTTAGTGGGTTCTTTTTGTGACATTATTTTGGCGTACTGTTTTAGAATGTGTTTGGTGCATACTGTTGCAGAATCAATCGTTTTATGCCGTGTAATGCTACATAATGGATAACTTAGAAATGTTTTACAGTTTTCTAATGATTCTGATGTATTTTCTTATTGTAGGTAAAGTATTCTGCCAAATGCAGAGATCAGGTAGCTTTTTTTAACGGTTTTGTCGTAAGTATAATTGGAGTCTAGGAAGGCATAGAAAATTGTAAGTAAATATGACTCATGCAAACTTTGTAAAACATAAAAATGTATGAAAGTAAGTGTTACTGATGAGTTCTGCATGAGGCATGTCTAATTGTATGTATTGAAGCTATGGGAAAAGAGGTCAGCCTGCTAAATTGTATACAGCTATACTTTTTAATTGAAGAAATACCATAAATTGGAAAAAAGGCAATGAAAATGAAATTTGTCGGCTGATGTATATTGAAAATGTATGCACATGTATGTATGCATGTATATTGTAATGTAGCCTTTAGCAGTCACTCTTGTAAGGTACCAGATGCAAAGTTTACTTGTAGAGAAAGTATAACAACAGGAAGACACCTGTTACTCTGTCTTGGAGGATTACCTTGAAGTTTGGCAAATACTATGTGGAGTCTTAAGTACTGGCATCTTGAAAGAAAACTGTGGTGGCTTTATTATCTAATGAAGGTAAAAATCCTTCAGATCCAGCCTCACATAGTCCTGTTTTAGTTTTAAATCATAATTATGAAATGTTTGTGTCTATACTAAGAGAATGTCAAAGGTGCTACTAAAATTGATAGATATGGATGTGTGATTTTTTTCGGAGGGGAGGCAAATATTTTGACAACATTAATAGAACAGTGATTTAGACAGAAGCAAATTGTAAGAAAATGAAACTATTGTTGGTGAGTCTTAATTCAGAGAAAGTATTTGAGTCAGCTGAAAGTTTGAGTAGGGCAATGACAGCATTTACATTCCCAGATAGAATGATAGTGTTACTTAGGAGGTTGTATGTAGTCAGAAGTAATAATTAAGGTGGAGTCCATCTTTTCCGACAAGCTGTGTTTTGAATAGGGGAACAAGACTGGTCTGTTGTCTTTCCCTTTAATAGTTTGTTGCATATTTAGAGCCACAGCAAAGAAAATAAGGGACATAAATGGTAAAGTAATCAGGAAAATAACTTTATTTGCAGATGGTATTACTTGGCAAATCTAGAAAAGGGCATTCTAGTGGTGTGGAAAATTTGTGAACTTTTTTCAAGTCTTTTCAAGATATAACATTACTGCTATAGCCTTCATTTTATTTTTATTAAACTATGTATGTAAATTGGTTCAGCAATATTCATGTGTTTGGGGATGTGATAAGATAAAGTATTATGTGGGACTAGATTAAGCCAAATATAATACAAAAAATAAGAAAATGGTAGTGCTTGATTATGAAGAGCAAGACACAGTGAACATGATTTTAGTCTCCTTTAGATTTATACACAGGTCAAGCTTATTTTTGTCAAGCAGAAGAGAAGTTGTGAATGATTATTAATACTCCACCTCCCTCTCTTACTTTCTTGATGACGTGGAAAACATGCAAGCTGACTTCCTTATCAAAGGGCTTAATAAAAAAGCTAATTCTTTTTCTTTTTTTAGCAAATGCTAATTCTTAATGCCTCCAGAACTAAATAGTGCTGTTTGGTACCTTCCCTAAGAGGCAGAATAACTGTCAATCTCTTCTTCATCCATGACCATCTTGACAACCCACTTAAGTAATCTCTTTCAAATATCTTGATATGTGGCTTGATCCCACATTGAACTTTCACCTTCACCTAGAACAGATGTGCAAGAAAATAAATTCACTCCTATTTTTGTCCTATAAAAGTTTCCCCTTTCTCTGTAGATCCACCAGGAATGTCATAGGCAAAGGCATTCTGCTAGCACAGCTTGAATGTGGACATCCACTGGTTGCACCAGCATCGAAGGACAACCTCCTCTACCATCCAAGCTATAAATAAGTCTGCCATTTCATTACCCTCTCCCCTAGAAATAAGCATCATTGTATCTTAATAAAGTCAGTTGGCTACCTGTCCTGTAATGTGGCAACCTATTTATTGGATTCCCAACTCTACAAGTTCCTCAAAGAGCATTCCGATCAATTCAGAAGGCACCCCCCTTCCCCCCAGTTACAGTCTTAGAAGTCCTAACCACTCTGGTCTGCTTCCTCACTGTCCGAGAAACAACTTCATTGCACTAACCATCTATTTTCCATCCTAGGCTCCAAAGTGTGGGAATCCCTCCCTACTAATCTTAAAGACTTTTCCTTGCACACCTCATTTAGTGCTCCGCTTAAAGATCATCTTGAGTCTGAGTCAGTTTGCAAATGCTTTCCTTTGGACACATCACCTAATTCCCCACTCTCCCCTTCACCAGTCAGGAACCTATGTCTTCCTCACTATATTTCCCTACAGTAATGTGCAACATCTCTTCCCCATTGTATATAGTTAATTTCTCTGTGCCCTTTCTTTACTTTTGCTATCTTTTACACTTAGTGCTCAAGCGTTGTTGCCTCACAACAAGAGATTCTCCTGTTCGATTCTCAGCTGGAGTGCCTTCTGTGTGGAGTCTGTATGTCCTCCCAGCGGTCGAATGGCCTCCGAAAGACATGCGTGAATGGGCGTGCCTTCGCTGAAGGTTGGGTGTCGGGCTGGCAACTCGGCACCATAAAAAAATTGACTGCCAATCATTAGCTGACTGGAGTTCCGCTGTGACGACCCCTAACCGGGAAAAGCCAAAAAGACAAACAAGCTCTATCACTTCAAGGTTTCACTCTTCTTCCTCCTCCCCCCCCTTACTCTAACTATCCCTTTCTATTGTTCCATATACTGTGTACTTGGTAATTTATTAATGTTGTTGATTCATTGCGATCTTCATACAACATTTCGTTTACATTAACAATACTTGTTATCCTGCTTGTTTACTTCATTTAGAGTGTGTCTGGGCTAACACTAAACTTGATCCAGTTGGATTAGTGCTACCCTGGTTGCCAAACTGAATGAATGAATGAATGAATGAATGAATGAATGAATAAATAAATACAAAGAGTTACAGGAAATTAGTTGGGAAGGAAGGCAAGAGTTGTATAGGATGAGATGCTTCTCTTCATAGTACAAGGTAGTTCGTACATGATTTGAAGGAATACTTTAGAGTTCTGCAGTTAAGGTTCATGTACATAATGCAAACAGAAATCAAAGTGGAAATGGATGATAATGACATGCGGGGGTGAGGGAGTTTGAAAATAAGGATTGAGCTGAGTTGTGTGTTTTTGGGTTTGTACATGGATCAGTGATCATGAGTGCTACACTGCTGTACTTGGAGGGATCTGGCAACATTTAAGGAAGATATTTTACTTTTTCTCACCTTTGTGTGGTCTTGGAGTTAAAGTATACTTAGAGATGCTGCGTGTGGGTACTGGGAGGTGCAAAAAGTGTTTTTTTTCCAGCAGATAAGTGATGTGGTCGTAAGTGATTGATGTGTTGTAATGAAAAACTACAATAATTGTATATGGTATGTAGATATATTGTTTATGACAGCACACACATCTATATTGCAAGATCAAGACCGCACTGGAGGTAGCAATTTTAACACATTGTCTATTTTTTATTTTTGTAAGGGAAGTGAAAAGCACCAACTCACTTTTTGTTTTCTCTAGTAGATATGTTTTCTCTAGTAGATATGCACAGTCTGTTTTAGCCATTTCAGCAGTGGGCTGTATTTTAAAACCAATGTCCAATGCTGCAGGACTCTCTAAGACCCAGACTGCAGCTCGGAGTTTTGGGTTATTCCACCAGGTGCACCTCTATGACAGGCTCTGACTGGGTTGCTGTTCTCCGTGCCACCAGGGTATTCGGGCAAGTTGCCAGGCATGAGTGATGCAAGTTATTAACTTTGAGGAGCAGCATGTTATGACAGTTTGCTCTTATTCTGCATGTGTGTTCCAGGTATAGCAGAATCTGTTTTGAATTTCTCAGTGAATCCAGCAGCATCACTTCCTTTATCTAATATTCTGACTGCATTTGCCCAGTCTGCAGCAATAATTTGCTGCTCAAAAGAAAAAGACAGACCTCTTCTGTTGCTACAGCTCCATTCCAGACTTTGCCAACAATAGGATTTAAATCTAGGAGGGATCTGAAAGGACATTATTTGTGGCAGGAGGTGGCTACATCCTACATTTACCGTTTGTGGGTAGAGAGGAATGACCAAGTAAATATAGGGTAAGTGAGGCAAACAAAAGTTGAGAGGTGGGTGAAGGATGGGAGGGGGGGCTGCATTGTGGTTTAGGGAACTGAGGAAGAGCAAGATGTGAGGTTAGTTTTAGGAGTAGCTGGGAATACTGGCTGTAAAGGGTGTGGAACAAGGAAAGCAAACAAGCCTGAAGCCAGATAACATAATGATAGGACCACAGCAGGAAATGGCACAAGACTGTGTGTGAGGGTAGATTGTTATAAAGTAAAGGTAAATTGGGAGTAGAATCAAAAAAGGACACTTTGTCTACAGGATCATTGGAGACAAGGTTAGTTTGCTAAATGAGCATCTGGAGTAGGGTATGCAGAGAAAATGGGAGAGGTGTGGCACAGTTTGGTGCTGCTGAGGGCATTGTTGTTTGCCTGAACATTTTTCTGAGCATTCAGTCACTGGATTCTGATATGCTGAATATGAATGCAGTCTGTTTGGATAGTGTAAATTACTGACTATATCTGGCTGAAACGGGCAGGTAACTTTTCAAGTTAGCAGGTTACAGGATTGGAGTGAAGGGGAAGTAGATAAAAATGACACAGCAGGCCAGATGAACATCTGGCACTAACCATTAATTGTCCCCGAGTAAGTAGTCTCATCTGATTTGGGTAAGACTAATGGGCCTGGAAAATAGAGAAGGTGGTCACAGAGGGCCGGGAGTGAGCAGCCAGTGTCAGTTCACGTATTCTGATGTTGGGGAGGGGGTGGTGGTGATCTGCTAAAGCTCCAGATGGTAGGGTGGGCATTTATTTGGCTACAGGGAGAGGTCAGGGGTGACCTACCATTGTATGCATGCATAGACTTTGTCTGGGTGTGAGGCTGGGAAGGGTGCTTGTCCTCCTTGTCTGATCCTGACATTGGAAGCTGAGTTACAGACCAAATGAGGGACTGCAAGCTGTAAAAGAGAGGGGGTTTGCTCTGATAACACAAATTCTCTTGACTGAATCTATTTCCTCTCACTACAGATAATGATGTGTTGTATTGAAGCAGATGTGCAGGACTCTGAGAAGAAAATGGTCTGTTAGGGGTCTGGGAACTGGGTGATTAAAGGAGAGGGAAGGGACAAAAAATGCATTGTGATGAATATAGGTGGTGGTTGAGTGAATACTATTTGGAAGGCATATCAAGGCCATTCAGTAAGTGCTTGTGTGTAATGGAGGAACTAATTTTGCAGTTATATAGAGCGGTACAAGCAATTTTATTCTAAGGTATGCAGGTATTTTGTGCAGAGGGATTAATTACTGAAAATATGTACAGAGACAGATTGCGTCCTAGGATGTTGGGGCCTGCTGATATTCCAAGGATATTAACTGTGAATGGGGATTAATTTAAACTAAGCTAAGGGTTGCAGTATCTCTGTGAATCCCTCGTGCTCCGAAGTAAAATAGTCTTAGAGTGTAAGTAGTAGTCATGTGAGCAGCACTGCTCCCATGTCGGGGGGCTTCATTGGGTGAATCCCCTTCTGCAGAAAATGCTTTAAAGGAGTAATGGGTTTCAGAATTAGCAGTTTTTATTTTAATCACAGTTTATTTTCAGAAGTGTTGGGGCTCATTGGATCAAGGGTTGGATTCCAAAAGACTTGCTCTTGGAGTGACTAACTTACTTGGGCGAGTGTTACATGGGTTCTAGTTTCTGTGTGAAGTTACAAGGGTGATCTTTGTTTTAACAAGATTTATTGTGAGTATCCAGGTGATTTTATGTACAAGTGTCTGTATTTCTTTTTGAATTTGTGCCTTGTGTATGGGAACTTCTCACAGAACTTCAGAAACCTGCACATATTATGTAACGAGGAGCTAATTGCCAACCTCTGCTGCATAAAAGGAAAGCATCTGCAGACAGCAAACCAGATTAGGTCTCCCCTGGATGTTCAGAAGTGGGTAGCAGTAACTTAGCTGGAGGTGTGGTGAGCAATAGCCCAGTCAGGGCTTGGTTATGGATTATACCTCGAGGAATCACCTGTAATATAAAGACCGAATCTGGTCTTAGATGAGGCCTAGTGCAGGTGTCTTGAATGAATAGCCCATTTGCTGGAAGAACCAAGTGGGACTGTATATAACTGGCGGAGAGTAACCAAAGGTACTTACCTAATGCTAAGTTACCATGTAACACCTGTTGTGTCTGACAAGTGAACTGTAACTGAAGCTGTAATGTTTTTTTTTTGTTGTTTTTTTATGTGGAGCTTTTCTCCCCGGGCCTCTACTGAAAATGGACATGTATCCAGTTAGACTAGCCCGGTCAACAAATGTAAAATAAATAAATAAAATACTGCTTGTGGTTTGAACTGAAAGCCAAGAGGGCAGTGTTTTTTTTTTTTTTTTTTTTATCTGAAAGCCAATATAGTAGATTGTTTACCCTTTTTTGGATATATTGACTGAAATATGTTTTTAACTGCTCTCTCCAGTGCTTCCTTGGACTTTACACTGGTAGAAAATGTTTCAGTTGGCCAAGGAATTGGGGTGTATGCTGTATATCATTGTAGTAGAGGTATCAGAATTAAAGTGTATAGTTACTAATTTCCAGTTATTGTTTTTCTGAGGTAGTTCAGCTGCTGGATTTGTGAACTGCTGACAGGATTTGTTTTATTGTTGACTCGTAGTGACCCTAACTATTGGAGGACTTACTGCTTCTCTAATAGACCAGAAGCTGTTACTACTATAGTAATGACTAGTTGCCCTGGCAAAAGTAGTCATCGACTCCAGAAGCTTGGCGATCATTTAAAAAAATTAAAAAAAAAAAAAATTGGAAGGATGATAATCCATAATAATACCTCATGTTTTTTGAGAGCTACTCCACCCTGGAGGATTGGGACTGAGCAGATTGGTTGAATGTTCGGGCAGTCTAAGCTGCTGGATTAAGGTCCCAGTCTCTTTGGGGTATGGTTTCAAAGTTCCCCATTGTCTGCTTTCAATGTCCCCTCTTCTGTAATGTCTGTATCTGTGTCAGTGACACAATGGGGTAGCACACTCGCCTTTGTTGTTTGGAGGCTCAGAGGGTTGTGGGTTTGATTCCCAACCAAGGGAATTTAGCTCATTTTCTGTTACTAACACAACAGTGCAGCATTAATGGGTGCTGTACTCTTGAGTGTGCCGTCCTTTGGAGATGTTAAAACTGAGGTCCCATCTGCCTGAGTTGGTGGCAGCTCAGGTGGATGTATTAAGTCCCATGGCACTTATTGAAAAGAGTAGAGGAATCTCCCCTGAGCCCTGGCCAAGTTTCCCCCTAGTCAGTAAAAATACTATCTTGAGTTTCCCTTAAAAAGAAGCCGCTAGCATAGTGGGACTAACCTACCAACTACTAGGGCAGGATGTTCATAATTTCCTTATTTACCAGGAGAGGTTTTTAACATCTTTGTGGACAAAGAAAAGTGACTTTTCAATGGCTGTGCCTGGGTTAACATCTGAAGTACGAATTAAACTTTTATAAAGGGATTTTTAATGCAGCCAGGCTAGTAAGAGCATATAGGCATGACTTGATATTTTCTAGCTTTGTGTAGACCCTGATACCACCAGACTGGTGTAAAAGAACCTCATTTGTTACTATAAGAAAATGGGTATTGGAAAGTGATCCCAAGAACTTTGATAAACTAGTAGAACATTTCGGGCATAATGCCTAAAAATGAATTTTCTGCTTCTAAGTCTAAAATTACAGTGAGACATGTATTGGCTTCTGTGAAACAAACAAAAACAAAACGGCAAATGTGTTTGCTTAAAGTATGGGTAAAGGGTTACATTGCCAACTTGTGTGTGACTAACACAGAAACGAATGCTACCAGTATTAGAAATACGAAAACTGAAATGCCTGTTACAAATAAAGTTTCCTTGTGGAGTGTGACAAGACTACAGCTAAAACTGATTCAGCATTATGTCATCCCATTACAAGTGAAGCAGACCATTGTACTGGGCCAGATTCCAAAGAGTTGCTCTCTCTGCAAGTCTGCAGTGATTCTGAAAGACTTGCTCTCAGTTTAAATAGTCTCTAACAGTAAAAGCAAGTCTTTTGGATTTGGGCTTACTGTATTTCTAGAGACAAGGGAAGTTCAAGCTTTTTTTGACTCTGGAAGCATAATTATCTCTGATAAAGATCCCCTGTTATGTAAGTATATGGTTAATAGCAATCAGAAAGTAGAGAATATGTCTTTCTGGTAATTTGGAAAAGAAAATCCACTCTCGTGAAAATTCAGTTTTGTGATGTCCTGTGTCCAGTAATCTTCAGTCTGATTTGGGATATTTTCCCCATTTTTAAGCACTGTAAACCTGTCCCAGTGATGCAGCAACAGAAATCAAAAACTGTAAATTATTTTGGTGTAGGGACTGAAGTTAAACTGTTGAACATATTCTTGCTAAATATTTTTAAGACAGGAGTCTACACAGAGATCTACGTAAGAAGTAATAGCACAGAAACAAACAACAAGGATGGAAAAGAAAGGCACTGAAGTGAGACATTTCAGTATAAAGTGAATAGTGAAAGTGCGTTAGGTGGGAGAACACAGAGTTGTGATGCCATTTCTGTTAGTGTCTAGCAGAAAACTTGAAGGCAGATTATAAGCAATAGCTGTCTGGAAGTAAAGTAAGGAGAAAAATTGAATGTAAAGTCTGCACTGAGATGCCCTTTGTAGAGGAAGGGGAACTGAAAGTGGGGAAAAAAGAGAGGGTGGTATCCATCCACACTTATGACAAAAGAGCAACCAAAACGATGGTGCTTCAGAAGCTTGTCTGTGAAGCATGGAAAGTAAACCAGAACTTAATTTGTTAAAGAATATAATGTACGTTGTTGTGGACTATAGTGAACGGGATGTTATCTACCTCAGTGGCACAACAGGTAGCACATATTGCTTTGGTTCATTAAAATATGGCCACTTGTATAGAATAAGCAACAATCGAGAGGAAATTCTACACAAGTCCCTAGTGCCAAAGTGATGTAGGACAGCTAGTAATGAAGCTGTCTCTTAACATGCTAGGAGGTAGCTTGGGATGGGCAAAACTATGGCAGTAGTAGCAGTAGCCAGATTTTGTTGGTCATGCGTAATGATAGAAAACTTGTGTGATTCCTATCCAGAATACCAGAAAAACTGCATCACATCCTGGGTTAAGGAGTCTGTTGATCCCAGTGCCTGTCATGAAGGTGCCATGTGAATATATTGCTATGGACATTATGGGGCCACTAATAAAATTTATCTATGGCTAGCCATACTTATGAGTAATGGATTATACATCACAATTTCAGGAATTGGTATCGTTACACAAAGCTAATGTCAAGATGATTTGCAGAGAACTGATACTGTTGTTCTGTAGTGCTGCGTATTCCTAAAGTGATGCTTGCTGACCAAGATAATCCATTTATATCTATGGTACTGCATCAGTTTTGTCAGAGCTTTCAAGTCAGTACAGTTGAAAAAATCATCTACCATCCACAGAATAAGTGCAATAAGTACTGAAGTCCAAGTAGAGTTACTGAAGCAGATGGTAATAACTGAACACCGTTACAATAATTGCTGTTTGCTGTAAGAGAGTTGCTGCAAGCTTCAACTGGGTGCATGCACTGTGACCTTTTGTATGGCCGGCATATAGGGGGACTGCTTGACATTGCTAAGGTAGCTTAGGAAGGTGAAGACACCATTTAGAAATGTTATAGAGTGCTATATTAATTTGCAGGGCAGACTAAAGCTGGCTGTGCCATAGTGAAGGAGTGCATGCAGAAAGCCCAGGACATGCAGAAGTATGTTCATAATAAAATGTCCACATCGGAGAGAGAATTTAACCATGGAGATCACATGCTGTTGTGTACTCTTTATGGAAGACACATTTCTGGCTAAGTGGCAAGGGACATTTGATGTGATTTGAGATTAGAAATGCAGTGAGGTCTAGGTCAGCCAGAGCAGATCTTTCGTTTTCCTGGCTTTTTCATTAATGGGTTGAAGACATGGACAAAATTGGAAAGATTAGCAGTAAACTTGCAAGCTGAAGTTCATAAGGGAGAGACCAGAGACTCTCTACCTTAAGTAAAGTTGGAGGAATCCTTGTCAGAGGTACAAAAGTAAAAAGTAAGAGATGTTATCTTACTAAAGGAGTATTCTTGGGTATGCATGGGAGAAGTAGCACGTAAAGTAAAGAAAATGCCACGAGTGAATGAGACCATACATAGTACCAGAGTCACAATCGGTTAGTAAGAGAAGTTCAAAAGATGCCAACGCTAGACGTGACAGAAGAGTCAAAAAGTGAGCAGACCTGTAGTGCTAGTTCCTATACCTGATGGAATTATTAAATTTTGTGATGACTGTAAGAGATTGAGTAGTGTATCAATGTTTCACTGCTGTCATATTACTAGAATTGACAGAGAACCTAGGAAAGGCCAGCTACTTAACAACCCTGGACATGACAAAGTGTTACTGACAGACACCACTTCTCCCCCCCCCACTGCTAAAGCAAAATAGCCTTTGTAGTCCTGATGTACTTTTCAGTACACAGTGTTACCAATTGGCCTATATGGAGATTCAGTTATGTTTCAAAGGCTGATGGATGAAATACTGAAGCCCCACTCCTGATATACTGCAGCATATCTGGATGATGTAGTCCTTCATGTAGAAGACTGGGAGTATCCCTTGCTAAAGTGCAGGGTGTAGCAGAATCTGTAATACAGGTAGGTTTGATTGCAAATGCTAAGAAAAGTAAACTGATTATGTGTAACCCAAGTACTTTTGGTACCTTTTATAGCAAGAAGAGCGGAAAGACCAAGACTAAAAATCTGGCCTATATCCCGCACTAAAAGACAGGTGAAGGCTCTTCTTGGACTAGCTGGCTATTACAGAAATTTTCTGCTTAATTTTGACTATTGCTTGTTGTTTGGCATCTCACAAAGGTCTCTTGTCATGGTACAGTGGTTCCTTGAGGCAGATAGGGTCTCAAAGTTAAATGTTCTCAACATGTGCTACTGACTCCTGATTTTTAGTAGGATTCACCCTGTATACTGATGCATCAGAGGTAAGTTTATCCCAGGATGCTCCAGGTGAGGAGCACCCTGTGAGCTATAGCAGCAGGAAGTTGAACAGTGCGGAAAGGAAGTAACTGACTGAAGGAAGCTATCAAGCAGTTAGGTGGCCTTTTGTGCTTTGAAATACAGTGACAGTAAATAGAAGGATGGCATTACTAAGCTGGCTGAAGGGCACTATCCCTTCAACCCCTTCAGTATGCAGTGAACTACAGGCCTGGTCTTGCTAACAGGAGTGCCAATGCATTAAGGTCTTGCAACCAATCGTAATGATCCAAAAGCTGATGCTCTTTTGTGCTGGGGAGGGTGTATTTAAGTGTTTATTTTGAAAAATGTTATACGCTTTCACAAATACCTTTTGTATGGGAACTTCAGAAAGTTGCGTGTATTACTTTTGTAATGAGTCATGTAATTGCCACTGCTGTATAAAAGGAGATGGCCTATAAACAGCAAACCAAAAAGTTTGAGTCTCATTAAAAGGTTCAGAAAGGGTCAAGCAGAAGCTTACCTGAAGATCCTGGTAGTGTGGAGAGTAACAGCCCAGGTGGTATTTATTTATGGGTTATACCTCAAGGAATCTTGTGTAATGTACCACTGCATTCAGAGGCTGGGTGAGATCTATTGCTTGGAACTTTTATAGACTATTTGCTGGAGGACCCAACTGGAGCTGTACAGAGCCTGTGAAGAGTAACAGAGGTGCTGTTTTTCTGTTAAGTAGTGAATTGTTTCAGTCCAAGTCACATACTGAAATATTTGGACTGGTTGTTACAGGTGCACTCTTGGCTACATTTTGCTGTGTTCCAAGCTTGAGCACCTTCTCTTCTGTCATGTTGCTCTGATGCCCTCTCCAGGTTTTGTTTGGTTGATGCTTCTTCAAGTAAAAGCTATGTCTCTGCAGCTCAAGTAATCGTTACAGCCTTTTTATTTACAAATAGATCTTTCTTTTCTTTAGAAAGAAATGGACTGTTATCTTATTAAACTTGTAATTCAAAAACTTCATTCCTTTTCCTCTCCACATTCTCAGGCTCTTCACTTTTCTAGCAAGTTTATTTTACTCCCCTTCCTACATGGCAGCAGTTCGTGTGTGCGTGTAGTGTATATAATGTATGTGTTTGTATACGTGTAGTGTATATTATATAAATATAGTGTGTGTGTGTGTGTGTGTGTGTGTGTGTGTGTGTGTGTGTGTGTGTGCGTGCATATGTGTATGTATTGTTTAATTCCAACAGTTACAGTTTTGCATTTGGAGAAATGTTTCTTGGCATTAGTAGGTCTTATCCTTGGCCTTAAGTGTGGTTTTACATTCTGATTTTTTTGCTCTGTACTGTGATACTTTCAATGTTGCTGTGTTTTTCATTGTTATTGATATTTACTTTCAATTATTTTACCAGATTGTTTTCTCAAAATGTAAGACAAGCAGTCGTACAATTTGTCCTAGGATTTATTTGATCTTTGTGTTTTGTGCTTGGGGTTGTAACATCTAGGAGCTAATTGCAGCGTGTTCAGAAATTTCAGCCAACAGACTGTTTTAGATAGGATAAACAAATTATAAAAAAAAGTTTGACAGGAGACTCTTCAAAGGATGATTCTCGTGTTGAGAAGAAAAAAGAAAATGCAAACAGTAGAAGGGCAGGGACTTTCTCCAGTAGTTAAACTTGGGAAGACAAGACTCTCCAGGTTAGAGGCTCTGCATCCTGCATAACCTGGACAACTTTATGCCCATCTGTGCCAGTCATCACCCCTCCTTTGGGTATTTCTGATCCCATGCTTTTAGGTTCTTCAGACTCTGCACTGAAAAGACTTGGCAGCATCTCCTTGGAGCATGATTTATTTTAAGATTTTGAATTCTTGACCAGTTTTTTTTCATCATGTCCTTCAGGTAGTTGTGTAGTTCAGCTGTACCACTGGATTGGGAGAAGATGGTGGCCTTTCTGAAGGCCCAATTGGAGTTTGGTGTCATCCTCCCTATCTCTGTCACCAGAGTGGCTGGAGGCGAGCCCATATCCTACCTTCAAGCTCAGTCTTTGCATCTGGAGTATTGGGAGCCAACTATGGAAGCTGTGGCTTTTTAGTTGGCACAGACAGTTACTTTGTGCCATCCCTCTCTGCATTGGTGGCATTGCAGCCAGTTGCAATGGCACTGATGGCCACTGCCCTGAGATTTTCAGAAATGGCTTCTCTTCAATGCCAAGCTTCATCAAAATCCTGTTGGGATACTTTTTGATGTTTAATCTGTCTGCATTCTGCACCTTAGTGCCAAAGACTCCCTCTTAAGTGGCAGCCCCAAGTTTGGTGCCGAGTGCTTTATGGGTTGAAGTGTCAGTGATATCTCCGTGTTGGCATGGTCTTTGGCCATTTCAGCATCTGTGTTCTCTGTGCCATCAGTTGAGTTGAGAAGAGGTACAGTTATTTTGGATATGGAAAAGGTGTACATTGCATAGGCCCTGCCTGTACACTTCACTAAGCTTGGCATGTTTCTTCCAAGAGGGCCAAGAATTGGAATAACAGGCACTTAAAGATGTGAGTTTTCTTCAGACTCTGTCCCCCTGAATGTGTCAAGAAAGTGGATATGCAAGAGGAAGCACCTGGACTCTCCTGAGTCACCCACCAAGGACACAGATCTTCTAGGCACTGATCTTGTCAAAGATGGGGCTTCCCACCGGTCATTTCCAGAATATCCTCATTTTGGGAGATCCTTGAGATGATGCAGTGCAGGGGATTGTAGCTCCGTGACACTAGCTCTCATGATGAAGAGATACTTTGTAAGACATTCCAGTACACCCAGCCAGCAGCTTGAATGGTTCTGCATCCTAAAATGATGATGGATATTGATAAGATCATATCATTCTCTATAGGGGATATTATTTTAGCTGGTGATTTTAATTGTATACTACATGAAAGTGATACTACCACTATAAAGAAAAGAAGAATTACATCTAATGCAAAACATTTAAATGATTTTGCTAATTCTTATCATTTGAATGATATTAATAATCAGATAGAGTCAAAATCATTACCATACACCTTTTTTTCTAACAGATACAAAACTTATTCAAAAATAGATAGGGTCTTTATTTCTAACCAGATGGTAACAGATTTAATTAATTCCAAAATCATTTCATGTCCTATATCTGATCATAACTCAATTGTTTTTGAATTCATGATAAAAATACTCATAATGTTCAGATCAAAAGGATACCAGCATACTTAACTCAGCTAAAAGACTATAAAGAATATATACTTTCAGAAGTACAACATTTTCTAGACATAAATAATACTCCTGAAGTCTCCATTGTCTATGTTTGGGATGCCTTAAAATCATATCTATATGGACAAAGTATCAGATGGTATAATAACAAAAGGAAATCTTGGGATAAGGAATTGTTAGATATTCAAAGTAAACTAGACTCTTATAAACATAATAATAAAGAAAATATTATGGACAAGAAAGTTATTGAAGAAATAAACAAACTAAATGAGAAATACAAAGAAATTTTAACTCATAAAGTTAAAATAACTTTAGAGAAATACAAGTTTTTGTCTTATTCAATAAGCCCCAAATACTTACATAGACTTAAAAATAAAACAAAAAGATTGAATAAACAAAACCATATCAAAGAAATCTTTTCTCTAAGGAAAAAGAAGAATGTTTCTAGTATACCAGAAATACTGGATGAATTTAGAAATCACTTTCACAAGATTAACCATAACAACATTAACATGGAACCTAAAGATAAAATAAAGGAGTTTATAACCACAAACATGAATAAAAAGCTTAATAAACAACAGATTAAACTATTGGACAAGAGTATTTCATATACAGAAGTTATTACACAAATAAATAAGCTTAAATCAAACAAAGCACCGGGTAATGATGGTATTATACCAGAGATATATAAAATCCTTTCTAAAACTACATATTCATTAATACATAAGGTTTTTATTCTGGCCCAAACTGAGTTAATAACCCCCATCTTGGCAATATACATTTATTTCACCAATTTTAAAACCTAATAAAGATCCAACTAGATGTTCTTCATATCGACCCATCTCATTACTTAATGTTGATTATAAAATGTTTATGAGTATTTTTGCTGATAGATTGAAGACAATTATCCCCGGCATTATAGACATAGATCGGACGGGCTTCATTGTAAATAGAAATACTTTTGATAATATAAGAAGAACTTTAACATTAATTGATTTTGCAAATAGGAAAAAGAAAGATTTAACACTTATTAGTCTTGATATAGGTTCAGCATTTGATTCAGTAAGTTGGGACTATCTGTTTACCTTACTGAAGTGCACAAATTTCTCTGATGCATTTGTAAATTTAATTGAGCATTTATACAAAGGAACGCTGGCTTATATTAAGGTAGGAACATATGTTTCACAAAAATACCCATTCTTAAAGGTACAAAGCAAGGATGTCCACTTTCTCCACTATTATTCACTTTAGTAATGGAGCCTTGGGCTAATTTGATTAGAAACAGTACTGACATAGAGGGTTTTGAAATAGAAGAAAATACAACATCAAAAATTCAACTTTTGCAGATGATGTTCTAATTACATCAGCAGGATCTAATTCTTCTATGCAGTCTTTATTTGATAAAATGATGAATTTTAAAAGTATTTCTGGTTTAATATTCAATGAAGAAAAAACTAAAATACTACCTATATATACACGAAAAAATACTCTCATTAGTGATTTTACTAAATATGTACCCAACTCTGGTCAGATAACTTATTTAGGTATAATACTATCTAAAGATATTAAATCTATTATATATAATAACTATAATACCTGTTTTCTTAATATACAAAATCTTTTTAATACCTGGAATAATATGTTTTTTACTATGGAGGAGAGGCTTACAATTATTAAAATGATAATATTCCCCAAGATTTTATACTTAATACAATCAATAATACTTTCACCTACAAAAATAACTATCAAGAAACTGAATACACTAATGTTAAATTTCTTATGGGCACCTAATAGACCTAGGATTGCATTAAAGAAACATACTAATAGCTGGTCTCAAGGGGGTATTTCTTTTCCAGACTTTAATTTATATATTATCTCTTCTATTATAAAAGTTATTACTTTATTAATAGATCGGTCATATGTCGCAAAATGGAAAGATTATTGGGAGCTAATTAGTATGCACTTCATGAAAATCTCCTTAACACATAAAAATATGATTATAAATAACTCCATGTTGTGGTTGCTAAAGGAATTTTGTACTTCACCTATTACACCTAAACATATGGTCTGTTACCCATTAAATATTATTATTAGTTATCGTAACTTTATATTCATGCACCCTAAGTATAGGGAATGGAATTTTATTGTATTCCCTATAATTTATACTCAGGGTATGCTTATGTCATCTACTTCTGAAGGAGCTCATTTAGCTATAGATAATAATCTAAAGTACTGGTATCAGCTGATATCTGATAATAAAGTTAAAAATCTAGATTTCTTAAAACAAGAATTTGATCTAAGAGAAACTTGCTGGTTAGAGGTTCA
The DNA here is from genome assembly GCF_019279795.1 of Protopterus annectens. Taxonomy (NCBI): domain Eukaryota; kingdom Metazoa; phylum Chordata; order Ceratodontiformes; family Protopteridae; genus Protopterus; species Protopterus annectens. The sequence continues at coordinate 1,774,697,010 of NC_056725.1, forward strand.
GATCTTTAGACAACATCTCATTGATAGAATAGATCTAATGTCTATAACAGTTAAAGAATCTATTCCAAAACTGATTGATTACTTGATAATAAATTTACAGCATAAAGTTTCTGATAAAGGTAAACTTTCATATATACATAAAATTATCAGACAAGAAACTTTTTACAATGTAGATTCATACTGGAATTATTTCACCTCTATTAATGGGGACCCACCAACTCAACAAGATAAACAATATATATTGGAATCTGCTTATAGAACTACATCTTCCATTGTCTGGAGACTTTATACATGGAAATTGTTACATAGATGCTTTTATACACCTTTGATGATGAATAAAATTAATAATAAAGATAATCTATGTAAGAGATGTAATGTAGAAATTAATGCTGACTGGGCTCATATGTTTTATGACTGTATGAAGTTGAAAGAATACTGGAAGTCAATTAATGAATTTTGCAGGCTCTTTTACAGATAATTTCATTATTTCTAAGTCTCTTATATTATTCAACACACCTGTACCTCAATGTGTTAAAAGATTAAGCTTCCCTTGTTATGGTCTATCCTAGCAGTGGCTAGGAAAATAATAACTAGAAATTGGATTTCAGATACACCTCATTCGTTCAATGAATTTAAAAATGTTATGAATATAATGTGTCATATGGAAATAAGCACAATTAGAATGAGAACAACTAGAAAAACATCACATTTTATTGTATGGGATAATTTACAAAATTTGTTAAAAAAATTCTAATTTCAATAGCACAGTATTTTAGTTTAATTAATTGATCTGATTGTAGTGGATGTCTTTGTAAATACTTTAGTTGTTTTGTTGAATATTATAATAATACCTATTTTTAATTATTTGTATAAAATTGTTATGATATTTCTCTTATATGTTAAAACAATAAACTTGTTTTAAAAAAAAAAAATGATGATGGACTTAGTTTGCCAGTGCTCATGGAGGGAGCCTGAAGTTTCACAACATATCCTGTGGAAGGACATTTTATAGTGTCAGGGGCAGGCCACATTGGAGCAAGTGAGCTCCTGTAGACTCCATTGTAATCTCAGCTGCCCCCCAAAATGTAGCTCTCTGAGGATATTCAAGCTGTCTATCCCCCAGACAAAGGTCCAGCACGATGGATCACTTAGGGAAATCAGTTTGTGCTTGTACTTTCTCAGTACGCTCCTTACTTGATATATGCAATTTCATATGCAGATGGAACAAGACCCTAGAATCCCTCAGAAAATTTCCACCTAGTGGTACTGGAAAGGAATTATGTTGTCCATGCAGTTGTTTCACAGTGCAGCAAGAGCAGTAGGGCTGGGTGTCATGTTTTTTAAATGCTTTTATTAAAGTCACATATGACATGATGACAAAAGTACACCTTCAGTTATAAAAGAGAAAACAAACCATTGCAAATTTTTTCTTTGATTTTTTTTCCTTTTCATACATTATGCAAATATGGTTTCAGTGTTTATTATTATTCAGTTTAACATACACAGATTGCGTAAGTCTTGCCTTACCTGAAATACCACTTTTCCTCTTCAACATGAGCCTTCTGTCATTTGACTCTATGTATTTCTGCAGAGTTTCACTTATTTTAAACACACCTAAGTGCATTGCTTTTTTTCTTCTAAATTGCTGGAAGCCATGGCCTGTACCAAGGGTAAAACCTGAACTGCTTTCTGTTGACAAGTTACAAGGCTTTTCTCCACCACAGTCTTTTTTTTTTTTTTTTTCTTTTCCTTTTCTGCTATCTCCAGATTGCTTTTTACTGACATTTAGGTGGTGTAGTGACTAACCATCAAAAGAATTTTACCAAAACTGATGGTCTTTGCTGTCCTTTTCCCACAGTTTCTGTTTTCACACTGGTAGAGCTCTTGTTAACCTGTTGATCAGTGTGCAGCTGTCTTGTATGTCCTGATCGGGCATCATGTTGAGACTGTAGGCCTGGCTTAAACTAGCCAGATTTGTGTGTCATTTTGTTTTGCAAACACCCCATGTACCCTTTGCTGGATCCACACTTTTTGGACCAAAAGTTAAAGCACTGTTGCTCAGAAATGAGCAGGAAGGCAAGCCATTCATGATTGTTGGAGTTAGGTTCTCTGCTCCTCAAAGGTACTTTGGTAGCAATTTAGAGTGTGAAAAAGATATGTTTTTTGAATTCTGCAGCCCTGATATGAGCAGTGAGGAAATAGAGCTACCCCCATCCCAAGAACATGGTGGGCTCTCCAGTAGCAATTCTTTCTCCACCTCTCATGACGAAATTCATCTAAAAGCTAAACTGTGTGGAACCACAGTCATTCTCATAGTTATATTATGACTATTTTAAGTCTGTTTTACTCCTGTTCTGGCCTTATTTAAGGTACCCTCCTTGTAAAGCCCCATCTGAGGCTTCTATCACACGTGTCCAGCAGGCCACACCCAGATATCCATTCCCTCAAAATAACTGCAAGGTTTCTCCACTTCACTGATGGTGGTGGGACCATGATTTCACTGCTAGCTTTACCAAAAAAAAAAAAAAAAACTCCCCCGGAAAAATGTACAAGGCAAATGGTTTAAGTTCTGTTATTGGCCTGTCGAGCAGGGGTTAGACCTAAATATGGCCCTTTTTGATTCCATCCTAATTTTTTTTTAGCAGACTTGTTTGGTCAAGGCACAAGTTTCTTCACTGTCAAAGTTCACTTGGCTGTAATTTCTGCTTTTGTCAAGGTATTAACTCATCTTTGGCTTCTCAGCATAAAGTTAAGGCCTTTTTAGGAGACCTTGGTTTTGTAAACACCTTTGTTAAATTATCACTACAGACATAGGCGCACGTACATTGATAGAAAATAAAATGAACCCTATTCATATTTTTTACCGTTTACTTACATTATATAGAACATATATATTTTTTCTTTATCACAGTTGTGATGCAGTCCAACATTACATAAATTGTTCAATTTTGCCTTCCCTTAAACCTCACTCCTCTTCCTCCTGAACATTATTCTGCATATGTTTCCACAAATTCCATTTATTTCTATGTAACTTGCTCCTTCCCTTTTCTAAAGATTCCTCTTCCAGTTTTGTTCTCTCTTTTTTAAGTGTCTTCCTTTTATCCAGGCCAACGTACAAAGACCCACTCCCTCTGAAGGCACTATATACCTAATTTTTTTTATAAAGACATGGTAGTACAAAAGACTGACCTATCATTTTTGTCCAAGGTACCTTCCAAACACAGTCAGACTGTTTTAATCTTCCAGAATTCTGCTCCTTCCCCTGACTATTCTGACAAGGGAGAGTTCAAGTCATATTCCTTGGATATTACAGGCAACTATGTTTTATCTAGAGTGTACAAAAGATTTGTGGCAAGGTGACCAGCTCTTTGTTTCTTTTTCTCCTTAAAGAATAAGTAGAAGCATGACCACATTCACACTGACTGGATAGCTATCTGAAGCATGACCACATTCACACTGTCTGGATAGCTATCCAAAGCATGACCACATTCACACTGTCTGGATAGCTGTCCAAAGCATGACCACATTCACACTGTCTGGATAGCTGTCCAAAGCATGACCACATTCACACTGTCTGGATAGCTATCCAAAGCATGACCACATTCACACTGTCTGGATAGCTATCCAAAGCATGACCAAGCTAGCTACCCGAAGCATGACCACATTCACACTGTCTGGATAGCTACCCGAAGCATGACCACATTCACACTGTCTGGATAGCTACCCGAAGCATGACCACATTCACACTGTCTGGATAGCTATCCGATTGTATTCTCTTTTGCTGTATTTCTGGTAACAAAACAGTACCATTCAAATCCGAAGTTCATTCAGTAAGATCTGTAGCAACCTCGTGGGGCTTTTTTCGAGAACTTATTATTGAATGGGGAATATGTAGCAGCATCATGTTGCTCTGTGCATATCTTTGCTAATTACATGTCCTTTTCCAAGAGTGTATTTTTCTATCTAGTAAATGATCTGTAATACTACCCCATATGGAAAACATGATTTGGCATTTTCTTGCCTTCTTAAAGATTTTTGTGCAGTTCATCTTTCTCCGTGAACAATATGCTGTGATTTTTTATGGCAAGTCTTGATCTGTTCTTTAGGAAATTTTTTCCTGGCTGTTACCCATCACATTTAATTTTTTGACCATGGAAAGTATGTTCATAGGTGATCACTAGGCTAACTACCCAGGGAGGGCCTAGCCGTGCTTCCCAAAAGTGAGAAATTAAACCTGCACCTTATGCCAATCCCTACAGCCCATCTAGCAAGGTGTTTGTAGTCCTTTGTTCTTGCTGTCTCACTGGTATCATAAAACTAGTCTCTTGGACTGTCGGTTTTTTAATTCCATACAGTGTTCTGTACATGCTTTCTTTTCCTCTGTCTGGTTATTGTTTCAGTGGAGGTTCTCGGCTGTTTCACTGTGTAGTTTTAAAATGAAATCACCTGATACCAGCGACAAAAATTGACTTTTGTTGAGGTCACCTCCCTTGAGCAGATACCTAGTGTTCAAAAAAAAAAAATTAATTTAAACCGTATTAAAATACAAAGTACTTGTATTTTATTTTTTAATACATGACAAAGAACACAAACCAGTGCGTCACCACACACACACAAAAGTTAACAGCCACACTTTTCATTGATTCTTAAAGTAAGCAGTAATTCTGATTACTTCCATTCTGAGTAAATACCAGCACGAAGTTGCATGAGATGGTAATGCTAATCTCATTTTTGGGGAGACAGAATGCATTGTAGGGAAAAAAGAAAACTATGCCAAAAAACATTGAGATATATATTTACTTCAGATGGGTATAATTTTATTTTACATTTGTTGACCGGGCTAGTCTAACTGGATACATGTCAATTTTCAGTAGAGGCCCGGGGAGAAAAATTCCAAGCATTCCTAACCAGTGCCAGGGGTATATAACCGCTGCTCATTACTTCATGAACTTTCCATCATGATATATTTTAGTTTCTAGCCATAGTGATCATTTCAATTGCTGGGTCTAAGTCACTGGTAATTGCTGAGCAATTCATCTTCCAATATGGAATTCCTTAGATTGTGAGATGCATTATGGAATTACTTATGCTGGCAGAACATTGTCATTTGTATTATCTGATGTATTAAGACATAGATTTGTGACCCATATTATTTTGAAATCACTCAAAAGGTTTTCTTCGATCATGTGCTAAACATGGCAATATCAATGGAAGCAACTTCCAGGGGTGCATCTGAATTTCAAAAAAAGGGATTGAGTGTAGATAGTACAGGATCCATTAGAGGTGTCACACAGCCTAGTAACTGTTTTAAAGAAAAAGATTGTAGGAAACGTGATAGGCAAAGATCTTATTGAATGTTGTGTGGGAGTGGAGGATGGCAAAATGTGCCATTGACAAATACAGGGTTCTTAAATGCCAGTCTTCCAAATGTACAGAAGGTGGCTACTACAGATGGTGACAATGAGTTAGGGACTCTGAGGTATGAGGATGAAGCTGGCTGAGTGGTTTGCTGATGCCTTATGAGTTGTCCCTCTGCTCCATGTTGGCTTAGACATTACAATTATTTTGAATGTACAACAAGCCTTGCTGTGACCCGTTTGCATTCCTAACCAGTGCCAGGGGTATTATTCCTTCACCCCCCCCCTCCCTCTGAGGAGACATCCCAAGGGCTCTGTAGTACAAAATTGCCTACTGAACTTTTTTTCCCCTTTTCCTGTGCTGTTGATGTTCATGTTCATCCTGAAAAATCAAGTTGCATAAATTTAGTCATTTATAAGCACTTACTGGCCTTGACAAATTTGGTTTTCAAAATTTTTGTCTCATTTGTTAAAGCTCTTGAGTTTGAATGCCACAGAATGACGCGATCACCTTGCAAGCATTACTTACATTTTTGCTCCCATTGACTTGCATTACTTTTCAACTTCTAGCAGTAAACGGTAACCCCTATTTCTCCTCTTGAGTGGTTCAAGTATTTTTCTTTTTGCCACATGGTGGTGGTAAACTGGTGCAGCGTCTCAATATGTTGCCAGAAGATGGGGAAAGCAGGGTCTTGCAAAGTAGGGACCAGCATAATGGTAACCCTTCACTGTCACACCAGTGTCAAACACAGAAAAATTCCAGCGTAAGGAAACTCTTGATAGCAGCTTCTCTTGATAGCAGCTTCAGTACAACAAAACTTCTTTAATAAAACACAAAGCCTTTGGACATGCGTCCTTCCTCGGTGTGAACAAACGGAACAAAATGCTTCCTTTTCCTTTTATTGTGTCTTTCGGCTTTTCCCGGTTAGGGGTTGCCACAGCGGAACTCCGGTCAGCTAATGATTGGCAGTAGATTTTCACGTGCTGGCTTGCCGGGCCTAACGCACAACCTTCAACAAAGGAATGCCCATTCATGCATGTCGACACACAGAAGACGCTCTAACTGAGAATCGAACGGGCAACGTCTAACTGTGAGGTGACAACGCTACTGCACCAGCTTAATTGCATCACATGACAGAGCCAGCAATCAAAATTTTCTCTACAGCTTAGACATTTTAAATGACGCATAAAAAAGTACAACTCCCCAGACAGTTAGTAGGTATAAAAACATCCACATAGAGCATACCTAAAAAAATACATGTAAACATACATAAGTTCTTTTCTGTAAAATCATCTGCGTCTTTTTCAGTTTAGGTTTTAGGCTTGCAGCCATATTGATTCCAGATTTAGCATCTGCTTGATGCATTACTCTCCACTTGTACTCATTCATTTCAAGCATATTATTGTCACCCCTCTTCTGTTTTTAGGGACAACATTTATCACCGTAAACTTAAAAACGCATTCATCACCCATTTCACCAAGATGCTTTGCAAGAGCATGAGTGTCTGCTACTCTTCTGACATTCGACCTGTGTTCAACAATACGCTCTTTAAGTTTGTGTTGTTTTCCTTGCATAAAAAGCTGTACATTTCATGCAGGTAGCAAGGTAAAGTGTAAGTGTTGCATGTAGCAAATACTTTAAAATTGTATACCTTTCTAGTCATAGGATGCACAAATTCTGGATCTGTAAGAATATCAGGGCAGCATACACAGTTAAAACATGGGAAAGTCCCTATTTTATTACTACACTTTTATTTTCTACAACTTGCAGATCCTTTATACCATAAATGTTTCTTCAAAGTTTTACTATTTCTATATGAGAAACTGTCTGTCCCTTATAAAATCCCTGATTTCAGGTACAGCTGACAGCAACCTCCAATTTCTAAGGATAATATTTTGGACATTCTTAGCCCTTCTATTTTATATGTAGTCAGATAGTGTAGTCATTCGGGTTTATCATTCCATTCAGTAACTTGTGTATTCACCACCCTATCGGAGAAAAAAGGTTTGGCTCTACCTACCTTTTCATCCCTAACCTCCAGTTTTGACTTCACTAGGGAATCCACCTCGTATCCTCTTTCTTTGAAGTTCACTGTCATATCAACTATCTGCTCATTACATCTATTATTTGTTCGTATTTAACCTACTAATATGTAACCTTTGACTTTTTTTATTATACCCCTAAACACATGTCCAGCATTCTTACTGGTCCTTTGTGTATATTTATTTGCTTGTATCTCTTTCCTATAATTAGATGTAATGATTTCATCATCTTGCCTCTCTATTTTAACATCCAAATATCTTATTGCATCCCTAGAGCAAGCGGCAGTTCTCAAAGTATGTGGTACTATTAAGATACTTATTGAAACCAATTGTATCCCCTTTCCAAATCAGGAACATGTCATTCACAAAACGCTTGTAAAAGATGACATTTCCTGCATATTATGGTGGGCCATTATGCACTTATTGTTCTTCCCAATCTCCAATTACTGTATTAGCTTACGTGTTGGCTATGGGCTTACCAGTAGCCACTCCTGTCTTTTGATGACAAATGGTGTTTCAAAACATAAAGATATTACTCTTCAGGATAAGGTCCAGTAGCTCACAAATGGTCTCTATTTCTCTCCCTTTCATTCCTCCATTAATACATAACAAATTCCGTACACTCTCAATACCAAAATCATGGGGGATCACAGTGAATAATGACTTTGTCCATTGTGACAAAATGTAGTCTGATACCTGGTTGGTCTTATACCATTCATAGACACACTGAAGAAAACTTGTGTCCTTAATATAACTTTACTTTTGTGAGCAATTTACAAAAAAAATAGACTGAAGATATATGAAATGGGTTCAGTAATCCACCCACCCCCAGATACGATATGTCTTATTGGTGGCTTATTAAGGCATTTGTGCATCTTGGGGAGCCCGTATATTATCGGTGTGTCTTGAGTTTTAGAGAAAATTTTGATTGCTAGCTGTCATATGATGCAATTATTCATTATAAAAGGAAAAGCAAGTGTTTTGTTCTGTTCACACTGAGGAAGGATGCATGTCTGAAAGCTTAGTGTTTTATTAAAGAAGTTTTGTTGTATTGAAGCTGCTATCAAGTGTTTCCTTACACTGGGATTTTTCTGTGAAAGCAGGGTCTTGGACAGGTGTGAAATATTTTATGCCTCGTTTACACTGGCATTTAGGGTGGTAAAGTACCAGTCCAGAATTCTAGCTCAAATAGGAGACTTTGCAGAAACTTGGGATGAATCGCTAAAGTCTCAAAAGTGTTAGGAAGTATAAGATTAAGGGCCAGATTCAATAAAGCCTACGCACTACATTTACACTGTTCTGAGGAACATGCAACACAGACATAACGCACACTTTGTTCCTCCTAATTTTAGTTTTCCTACTGATTCTTGCAGCTTTACATTTTGGCAGGGATTCATAAAGGTTACCACAAAGTGCAGACTACATGTACACTTTATCTTTGAGTGTCTAGAAAGCACAAAAAATGTGGTAGGAATGTTCTTGAATACATATCTTGTACACTTGGTGTACACTTAGGGCCAGATTCAATAAAGCCTACACTAAGTGTAGGTGTGACGCAGTCTCTGGACCTGTAGCTGCTGTTTCAGTCATCAGATGCCATGCTTGGCATAGGAATCAGCCATTCTACAGGTCTGTCTAGGGTGAGATTTTGAATGTCCCCTTTGACCAAGAATATTTGTTTAGGAAACCTTTTGCAGGAAATCTCCAAAACATTGGAGAAGGCAAGGTCCTGCAGGACAAGAAGCAATTTTTCTACCCCCCCCCCCCCCCCCCAATTAGGAAACACCTGTAGGGTTAGCAGATGAGACAAAAATCTGGGGAGAAGCAGGCATGGCATGGAAAGATGAAGAATAAAACTGGGAAACAAGCTGAAAGTGGTTCAACCACTCCCTTTGAACAGTTGTGACTTTCTCTTCTCCTTTTCCTTCCATCCCTCTACTTGGTTCAGTTTGTGTGTAAATTGAGCTACTTTGAAGGGACTTGGGCAAATGTATATCAAATATCTCTGAGTACTGAGTATTATAAATGGGTACATGATAGCATTTTAATCCACCCACCCTTTGTGGGGATGCTTCTGCTACCGGAAGGCTAATGATATGTTGAGTTGCCCCTTGTTTAGTAGTTGCTGGGCCAGTGGGCAATAGAATGGATACCGGAATGGGAAGAAGGGTTAAGTGTCTGTTCTGTCTTTCTACCTCCCCAAAAGAGATAGACCATGGAGACCAGTTTTGGATCTCTCCGACTCGCCTCTTCTGTTTGCAACAAAATTTAAAGATGCTTCCACTACTCTTTTTATTTATTTATTTATTTTTTTTTTATTTTAAGGCCTCCTTGACCATGTTCACATGCACATACTTACTCCTTCCAAAGGACCATGGGAAATTTCTAAGGTATATTGTCAGGGCACAGTGTTGCCAGTTTGCTTCCTGCCCTTCAGGATCTCCAGAGTACTCATGAAGTGCTGTTTCCCAGTGGTAGCCTTCCTCAGACTGAGAAGGGTTAGCATTGGGTCTGCTACAAGTGTCTGACATTTGGCTGCCTGAAAACCCCAAGTCCTGTACTTGAGTGTCTTGCAGCTCAGAAGGGCTGCTGCTCTTGCACAAACTCGACTATAAGTTTGGTTTGGGCTAGGTGTGGCGGACATGCAGAGAGACGGGAGTTGCTGTACTTTGCTCAAACATGTATTCTGTTTTGAATAAGGTAAGTTTTTTTTTTTTTTTTTTTTTTTTTTAAGGCAGTGATTGGGAGTGAAGTTTTAGGTTTAGGAAGGGAGAAGAAGGCTTGATTATTGGGTGAGGGGGGAATTTTAGGGTTAGGCAGCAATTTGGGACTTGAGGAGCAGGAGGGGGAGTTTTGTGGTTAGACTAATGAAACAATGGATTCAGGTTAGTGTTGGGGCCTGACTGAGAGACAGACTTGGAGGTCTGATAGGGCTATGCAGTTTACTAGGGTTGTGCTGTGAGAGGGCTAGATAGTACGGTAGGGTATGATGTTAAATGGCAAGTGTCAACAAGCAAGTATGCCATTACTATCCCATGAGCACATCTGTTTGTCAGTCGGTTTCCTGGCAGTTGACAAACGGTCTTTCCCAGGCAAACCTTTCCATTTCCTTGTGAACCATCTACTCCCAGCTCACTGCATGATGCATCCTGGCAGCATAGCTGGAAATGTGGATGGCTTTTCTTTCTAATGGTGATTCCTGTGTACCTTCCATCTAACTCCCCTGTTCTTCAAGTGTTGGAAAAGGTGCACAGAGAGCAGCCCAGTGTTATTCTCCCAGCTCTGTTTTGGCCCAGGCAACACTGGTTCTCTGTGATCATATCATAGGAAGATACTAGGCTAATGGCCCTGGGGCCCTTACAAGCCTAGCCAAGAGTTTATCCCCAAAAAGAAATCTCAGTCAGCACTTGTTGCCCCTGTCAATGAGGGACACAGGTGGAACCCCTGGGACAGATTTGTGGTTTCCCATTCACTCATCAAGGTCTTGCTTAAAGAGGGTCAGCCAAGTACTCTTGTTTGATGTGTATGGGAAGTCTATTTCAGAGATGGGGCAGCCTCTGGGAGACCAACCTGTGTCTCCAGCAGGTTTTGTTGATGATGCATATTAGATTCAGGCCTTTCGAGCGAGTAATGTGCGAAGAGTTAGACTTGCAGATATGGGGCATCTCTACTAGAGCAAGGTCCGAGATTGCCTTGTAGGCGAGACACAGATCACCACTGAGCAATATGTATGATACCATATAGAGTGATAGTGATTTGAGCCTGTCCACATAGGACAAGTGTTGGAGGACATGGATTCTCTTTGTGAGGTATTTGTGTGGCCTTTCCAGTTGGTGCAGATGTTTGGAGAGGTACATACCAAACAGGGTGTTATACTCAATTATTGGTCTAATGGGGGAGGAGTATAGGGAGATAATAACCTTTTTTCTGGATGCAATCACTTTACTTGTGAGATGAACCAAGTAAATGTTTTCTGACCACTGCCACTACAATATGGTCGAATGCGAGATTATCAACCTGAGTATCCAAGTCCCTCACCACAGGTTTTGTGTTTAGGGGTTGCCACTGATGTCGTAATCAGTAGGGGCCGTGTTTCTGCCGAATGGTATGATGAAAAATGTTTTTGCGTTTAGCTTTAGGCCATGACTTTGGCACCAGTCATTAGTTTCTGTGAGACCCTCTTGCAGTATGTTATCGTTTGGGGAGTCAGTGGCAGCACCCAACTTGCAGTCATCTGCAAACTCGGTCAGTCACAGGCCTTTTGTCTTTGCCTGGACCTCTGAGAAGTAGAAGCAAAACAGTAGGGGTCCCAGGACAGATCCCTGGAGAACTCCACTTGTTGGTGACAAGTCTGCTATCTGAGGTGGAGGTGCCCATTATGACCTTTAGCGTCCTGTCATTGAGCCATTTGGGCACCCACCTGATGAGACAGGGATTTACGCCAAGTTGTGTTAGCTTTTTGATGATGCTTGAGTGGGGGATTGTATCAAAGTCCTTGGCCAAGTCCAGGTAAGCTGTACGTACTGACTTTCCCTCATCCAGGACCTTGGAGACAGTCTCAAAGAAGTCAACCAGGTTCAACAGGCAAGATCTGCCCTTGATGAATCCGAACTGGATGGGGTCAAGTGCTTGGAGATTTCTCTGTCCTTGTTTATGATTTCCATAATAATGCATTCCATGACTTTACAGATCAGGCTTGTCAAGCTAATGGGGCAATAGTTTCCAGGGTCAGTAGTGGCACCACCTTTCTGGAAGGGGATGACAATAGCATTTTTCCACTGTGCTATAATGAAGGCTGTACTTAGGCTTTCATTGAATAGGGTGCTCGATGGTGAAGCCAGTTCTTGATGGAGATGGTGCAGAATACAGCCTGGGATACTATTGAGCCCCATGGAAGTTGTGTTATTTGCCTTGGATATGACCTTTAACACTTCAACTATGAAGATGTGAAGTGCAGGGAAAATATTGGGAATGTAGAAAGGGCCTTTGGGAATCTCCCCTTGTCTTGCTGTGGGAGATGGACCTGTTCACTCAGAGGGACAGAACCCTGATGGCATCTATACCTAAATTATCTCAGTATGATGGTCTGGAAGATCTGAAGCTTGTGCCACTCCTGGCACCTTTTCTGACACAATATGATAACCATTTTAAAAGAGGACAGGAAGTTTACCTGAGGGAAACTCTACCTGGAAATTGAGAAAAGAGCATCTTTTTGGTGCAGAAAGAACAAAGATCCTTTGCATTTGAGGTTCCTCTTGTTCTCGTCTATCTGTCAGTTCTGTTTAGAGCATGTCTGTCTTACACTTGTGTAAAGGTACACATTTCCGCCAGCTCTGCTTGCATTCTGGTGCTCTCATCCTTAATAATAATTGCTTAACCAGTGCCTCTCCTAAGTTGAGTGATTTCACCTCTGACCACCCAAAATGGTGATCCCTCCTCTGTGGGACCTTAATTTTGTCCTGGAATAGCTGACATTGGATCCATTTGTGCTGGCTTCCTTGTTCCCCTCACGTTTGTCATGTTAGATCCTCCTCTTGGTAGCAGTTGCAACATCGAATTCTTACACGTGTAAGACCTTTGCTCAGCTGGCACTGTGAAAGTGGTTAGTGAATTGCATTGCATTTTGATGTGGCAAGAAAGGAAAGCCTCTGCAGTAGTATATGAGAGCAGATGCTGCTAGGGCAGCCTCTGTCTCGGAAGCCTTTTAAGGTAGATTTCTATTCAAACCATTTGAGAGGCACCAACCTGGATATTGGACCATAAATTAAATTTACTAAAAGCTAGCTGAACAGTTTAGGGGTAGACTGGGGTTTGGAGTGATGGTCCTCCCAGGTATGCTTTGAGGAAACCGGTCAGAAGCAAGGAGACATCTCAACCCATCATCTCAGGGGACTATGGGAGTCAGTTTACATATGTTATGAATGCTACTGCAGCAGTAATCTTACCATGAACATAGTACAGCTTACCATAACAGATGTTCAGGTAAGATGGCCATTGAAGTACAAACTCCTAGCCACCTTCCTTTTTGTTTTTGGTTCAAAAATGTGTAGTATTGTGTTGTGGAAAACAACAAATGGGCTGTTTGACACACAAGACTTTTAGGCACAGGAGATGGTATGGGCAGATGTCTGTATTATCTGAGATGCTGTAGTGCCTGTCCACATCTAGAGAGCATTGACCTACTTACTGATGTATCCAGAGCTCTGGGAGTGAGGCCAGGTGGGTGGACATCAGTCTGCGGCTTATTTCCATATGTTATAAGATTGCTGCTGCAGTAGGGACCCTACTTGAACATTTGCTGTTATGCCAAGTTCTTAGACAGCAGTACTTTGTCTGTACTCAACCCTATTATGCCATTCTTGGGCATCTTAGTCTGTTAATTTGTTGGAAAGATAGTTTTGTCGACATTGCAAGCAGCTACTTTTCATTAATTGACTGCTACTTTATATTTCTTTCTCTCTAACTCTCTTAATTTTTTAATGTGATTCAGGTTTGAACTTCATAGATAGCTTTGAGGTAGTTGAGCATTCCTATTATGGTCATCTCCCACCTTTGTCTTTATTATTTGCATAAATGTTACAACTTTCGGGGCAGACTGTACACTGTTTTACTGTAGCCATGACTTATTTTGGGGGCAGACAACATGAGAAAGAATCAGAAAGTGAGTGCTGCATATAGTTAAAGGCTTGTCCTGAGCTCCAAGCAGTGATTCACAAAGAAAGCTCCAAGTGGCCCTCATTAATAACTTAACTATTTTGGAAAGCTGTGTTTTGCCTCAAGGTATCTTAGTGAAGACATTCCCTCTAGGAACTTGATGTTTCAGTGGCATTTAGGTTTGAGGCATAGGCCACAGAGTTGATGTGTGTTCATCCGAGTTTATCATTTTTCCTAAAGATAACAAAAAATCGTAGTACTTGCAGCAACTATGGTATACTGTTTTTCTTGGCTTTTCACAAAAATGGGTACATGTAATTCTAAGTAGAATGATCCACAGAAAAGGGTAAAGGGCCTCTGGAGAACAAAAATTGAAATCCAAGGAAAAAGAAATCCAGAGGCACACCACGGCAAATAAAATCGGACTTTATTCCAATAAGGTAAAATCCAAAACAAGAAAGGACCAGGTCAGTTAGCGCTTTCGCATTACCATCAACTCTTTATCAGACTATATAACCAGTGGTTCCTAACACACTTCATTTTAAAGGAATAACATCCAATGAAAAGCACATAATGAAACATGTGACACACATCCTGAGACTTAAACCCCTTAATCAGTAACTAAAGCAAATTAAAATGATCAGTATACACCATCAGAAAGCTGTAAAATATATATAAAATATATATATAAGATGTATATAAAAAACAATATATAAGATATGTGAATTCATGGCAGAACTCTAAAACACTGCGTGCTTAAAAATATCACTTTACACATAGCTGAAAATAAACAGCAAATTCATATATGAAAAACAGATACAAAAATACGTCTAGGATGTTTGTCTAAAAACACTTGCTATTCAATGGCAAAAAATAGGAAAATATATGTATAAAATTAATTATATGTATTATGGCTAAAACATTTGTGTACAAGTCAGTGAAAAACTGGATAAATATAAACCTAAAAATGCTGTATAAATAACATTAGCTAAAAAATACTATATGAGTAACGCATAAAAATCCAACCTTAATAAATATTTAAATTAAAAAGACTTGATGTTTATAAGGTCTATCGACCAGAAAGGGATTCAAAGAAACCCTGTCATTAACACCATGAGCCCTATCTGCTTGTAACTTCACTGTCCATTTAGCTTCTTGCTTCTCTGTATAATTTTTTTAGGTTACCTAATCTTGTGGTCCTGCAGATAAGTTCTATGACCCTAAATTTAAACTTGTGTGTAGTGTCATAATCGATAGTATGTCTAGCTAATGCATTGGTATCATCTTCTCTGTTTATAGCGTATGAGTGTTCTCTCACTCGTTCACGTAATGTTCTATTAGTTTTGCCAACATAGAATACATGACATTTCTCACAGACTGCAAGATAAATAAGATCTGTAGTTCTGCAGTCTGCATAATGTTTGACAACATAACGATACCCCGTGTCTGGATGTGTAAAAGTGTCGATGTTAGATATATATATATATATATATATACACATATATATACACACACACACACACACACACACCGGTTACAAGATCTCTACATGGATAAGTCCCTTGTCTAATAGATGTAACTCTGTTCATTTTAGAATTCTCATAGCATAATAGGTGCTTCAGAGACTTAGTAGGCGATTGTCTGAGGTTTTCTTACAGGAATACTATTTCTTTGATTGTACTATCTATCGTTAGTATATTCCAGTTCTTCTGGAATATATCCCTTATCTTGTTATTTGTGTAGGGTAACATAACGAATAAATTGAGATGTTGAATTGTTTTGTATATCATTAGTTGCACGCCCTAGGATATATGGTCTTACTGCTCCATCTCTACTGGTGGTCTCCACTAGAAAAAGTGTCAGTTTCTTTTGAGCAATAGCCTCTTGCTTGAAATTCATTACTAAGATTTTTCAATGTGTCTTGAAAGACATTCTCATTACTAGTTAGTGTTGATGCTCTTAAGGCTTGGCTCTTGACTATATTTCTATAAATGTGGGGCAGGTGCACACTGTAGTAGGGTATTTTTCCTACAGGACTTTCTATACATCACTGTTTCAATACCTTGTACCTCTTTCTTTATGAGTACATCAAGGAACTCTGCTATAATGCGACCACTTAGCTTGTAAAAACAGGAACTGGGTAGTCCCATTCATATACTCTATAAACTCCTGGAGAGTCTCAGTATCGCCTCCCCATACCAAAAAAATGTCATCCACAAAACGTTTGTAATGGCGTATGCAAGTATTATAATGTTCATTCCTAAGGAGATATGTATGCTCCCAATATGCCATGACTAAATTAGCATATGAGTTGGCACATGGGGTACCAATGGCCACCCCCTTGTTTTGCAGGTAGTACTTATCTTGATAAACAAAAACATTGTTCTCTAGGACTATCTCCATCAACATAGCACATCTCATTATTAACTCTCGGGGTACCTCTTTCTCAATTAAGAACAACCTCATATATTCTATCCCTACATCGTTGGGAATCATGGTGAAAAGTGAGATCACATCTAAAATCACAAGTATATCACTGGTATTGTATGTATAGTCTGCCATGCTTTCTACAAATTGCTTAGTGTCTCTCGAATTGTGATTGTAGAATCTATAGTTTTCCTCAATATTTTCTCAAGCTATATAGAGAAAGTTTCTGTCAGCCATCCTCGACTGGAAACTATGGGTCTCATTGGTGGAGTGGTTAAATTCTTATGTACATGGGGTAGACCTCTGAACGTAGGAACCACTGATGTTCATCGTGTTACACTGCTGCAGTCATCACACTTGGGTTATTCTGCCATCAGGTGGCCCCGCAGTTGGCCAGAGTTCCAAAGTCTTGGTCCGGCGTCAGTTGCTGTCGCTTCTTCCCTGACGTCAGTGCGCCAGGGGCATATAAGAGGCATCCGTCGCCATTTTCTCCGTCTTTCTTGCCGCACGGTGCCCGAAGCAGAAGCAGTTGGCAAGTGCCGGTCGGCCGACTCCTGAGATTTTCAAATCGAATTTCAGACCAAAGTCTTCAATAAAGCTAAGTACCCCGTTGGGGAACCTTTTCTTGCCTCAGTCCGATGTCCGAAAAAGTTAACAATTGCATTTCTTGTGGGAAGCAAATACCTCATAAGGACTTTCATTCTTATTGTATTCCTTGCCTAGGCCCAGACCACGACGTCACAGGTTGTCGGTTTTGTGCCAGGTTTAACAAACGAACTATTAAACGTCGGTTTGATTTCGCCCGACATTATTTTGGTAGGAAATTTAATTATACCATGCCGTCGGAGCAACCGACGACCGGAATGCATAAAAAATGCAAAGATAAGGACAGGCAGCCGAGACCCAAACCAGATTCCGAGGCCCCTGCTGGACCAGTCGCCGGTTCTCCGGTTTTCAGTAAGGCGCCTACGCGCAACCCCTGATGACCGCTGATTTAGAACCCCAGGCGGCATTCGATTCACAAGCGGATATTACTGGGCCTCCACAGCCTTTGCCTTTAGGTCCTTCCGACTCAATGACTGAAGGACATTCCAGTGCAGTTGAAACGCCTTCAGTTACAGAAGGTGTCTTCAGACCGACTACACTCACTATTAAATCCTTTGCAAAGCTGAAAACTCCTTTAAAAGCAAAGAAGACTGTACTGCAGTCTCCAGTACAAGGCCCCATGCCCAAGAAACAGATGCTTAAGATGGCTGAAGACTTAATTACCCTAATCAGGGGATGGTCCCCCTCCTGATAAAAGGCCTAGACAGGAGGAGGACTACGCTTCCTCTGACCAGGCTTCAATTTCCTCAGACTCCTCTGAGGAACAGGAATACTCTTTTCCCCCTTATGAAGACTCTGATGCTGAAGAGTCTATTCCCTCAGCATCTCCCCCAGAAGACTACTCTTTTGGGGAAACTCTACATACCATGAGGGAACATTTCCACTGGGAAGGCCAGGATTACTCTGATTCTAAGAAAAGGCTCCGAGAGTTCCTTTTACTACCCCAGCACAGACCACTTGCTATTCCACCCGTGTTAGACATTGTGGATGATGTTTATTCAGAATCTAGCCTTAACCCAGATTTACTACCTCCAGCACCAGCCAAACCAGACAGATATTACAGAGTCCCTGACTCACACAAATTCCTATATAAAAGCCCTGTTGCTGACCCAGAAACCATTTCCCAGGGTCCCAAAGGGGTTAAGGCCTCTATTGCTAAAAATCATGTTCCCTCTGAAAGGGATTCTAGAGCACTAGACAGATGGGGAAAGAAAGTATATACCTCTGCTACTCTAGCTATGAGGGCCTTAAATTGCCAGTTTCACATGCTGAAATATCAACAATGTTTGATGTCTCAATTAAAACAAAAAATGATCACACCTACAGAGCAGCCTGATTACAAGGTAATGCAAGATTTGTTGCATGCAGCTGAACAAGTGGGAAAACATACTTTGCAATGTGGATTTGATTCATTGGAAGCTTCTTGTAGAGCAGCAGTGACAGGGTCTGTCATACGTAGGCATGCTTGGTTAAAATAACAAACTTTACCTGATCATGTCAAAGCAAAGTTATTGGATGCACCTTTACAGAAGGATGTTTTATTTGGTGTAAAAGCAGAGGAAGTTTTAAAGAAAATGGAGGTTAAGGCAAAATCTATGCAGACGGTCAAGGATTTTTTACAGGTTCAACCCCCTCGTTTCAGCAGAAATTGGCCAACCAAAAACTGGTCCTTTCCAGCTTCTGACAGGCCACAGAGGAGCAAATACAGACGCCCAAGGGCCAGAGGTCAGTCACAAGGCTCTTACAGGCCTCGACAATGGAGTGCCACAACCCAGAAAGGAGGAGAAGACAGACATCAAACTATCAGAAGACAAACACAATGACTTACCCCTCAGACTGCCAAGCAAATCCCTCTTGGCTGCTCCCTTTGGAGGAAAACTAGCACTTTTTGCAGACGACTGGTACATCATCACAAAAGACAAATGGGTCCTAAATATTGTATCTCAAGGATACAGATTCCACTTTCACACTTTACCAAGGATAAAAGGAATGCCAAACCTGCCACCAAATCAATGGGCAGAGGCTCAAAACCAAATTACAGCTCTCATGGACATGAGAGCCATTCAGCAGGTTCCTACACAGGAGCAAGGACAAGGATTTTACTCAAGACTCTTTCTAGTTCCCCGAAAGGACAAAGCCTGGAGACCCATTCTGGACCTCTCAATTCTAAACACATATCTGCAAGTACCCAAATTCAAGATGCTAACACTACAGCAACTTCTTCCCATGCTGGGCAAGAAGGCTTGGCTAGTAACGTTGGACCTCAAGGAGACATACCTACATGTCCCTATCAGACAAAATTGCAGAAGATACCTCTGATTTATAGCCGGTTCAACCCATTACCAATTCTCTGCTCTGCCCTTTGGCTTATCTACGGCGTCCAGGGTTTTCACAAAATGCCTGGCACCAGTAATCGCTTACTGCAGACAAAGAGGAATTCAAATATATCCATACCTGGATGACTGCCTTATTCAAGCAGAAAGCAAGGACATTCTTT
Organism: Protopterus annectens; assembly: GCF_019279795.1. Taxonomy (NCBI): domain Eukaryota; kingdom Metazoa; phylum Chordata; order Ceratodontiformes; family Protopteridae; genus Protopterus; species Protopterus annectens. The sequence continues at coordinate 1,774,716,594 of NC_056725.1, forward strand.
AAAGCATCTGGCGTTTGTCAAAAACCTATTAAGTTTCCTAGGGTACACAGTAAACGAAAAGAAGTCAAAACTAGTGCCCTCACAAGACATAATATTCCTGGGTGCCAGCATAAATACAACAGCCCAGATGGCTTATCTCACGCCAGACAAGCAAGAACATCTGACTCAATACTTCAAAATGATGGCAACAAAGACCCAACTCCCTGCAAGAAAAATTCTGCAGGCCTTGGGATTCATGGCATCTTGCATACTACTAATACCATATGCAAAACTGCATATGAGGAAGTTACAACGGTACCTGAAAAGCGTATGCACTCAACACAGCCACAGCTTGGAAACAATAATACCACTAATTCCCTGCCTTCAACAGGAGTTTCTGTGGTGGGCTCAGGCATATCACCTCAACAAGGGTCAGCCTTTCACCTTACCCACAGCCAGGCAAACTATAACAACAGATGCATCGGATTATGCCTGGGGAGCACACATGGCAGGACAGTGTATTCAGGGCAAATGGTCTGCAGATCAAAGGCATCTACATATCAATCAAAAAGAGATGCTAGCTGTACAAAATGCCCTAACAGCTTTCAAGGACCTCCTACATCCAGGACAACTCCTAATAAAGACGGACAACACCACAGTGATGTGGTACATAAACAAGCAAGGGGGCACACATTCCTGCCCCCTATGCAGGCAGGCAATGACCTTGTGGAACACAGCACTGACCTACCAAGTTCAACTACAACCACAATTCCTGCCAGGAAAGAAAAACACGTTGGCAGATGATCTAAGCAGAAACATCATAGATCCTCATGAGTGGAAACTGGATCCACAAGTATTCGCAATGATAACTCAAAAATGGGGGAGCCCAGACATAGATCTGTTTGCCTCCCCCCAAAACTACCAACTATGGAAATTTTTCACAAGAACATACCACACAATAGCTTGGAAAGTGGATGCCCTCTCATTCAGTTGGAAGACATTAACAGTGTATGCCTTTCCTCCACTGCCTCTTCTGGCAAAGGTGCTGCTGAAAGCCAGATTAGAGAGGCCACAAATGATACTCATTGCTCCAGACTGGCCATGCCAACACTGGTATCCAATACTAAGGAACATGGCTCAAGGCCCACCATGGATTTTACCTCAAATTCCTCACCTGCTCACTCAGAAAAACAACCAGATTCTACACAGCCAGCTCAAGATTTTAAATCTGGCTGCATGGCAAATTACCTAAACGGCCAGTCAAAACTTCTCTCTAAAGCTGTTATGGACGTCATTCTGGAGGCCAGGAGGCCCAGCACCAGGAAAGCCTATTCAGGCAAATGGAAAAGATTTTGTGCCTGGAACCAGGCTAAAGGCCAAAATCCCCTTGTCCCAAATATTCCTCAGATTCTACAATATTTAACTGAGATGTTGTACAAAGGACTTTCCTTTTCATCTATTAAGATCCATGCCTCAGCTATTTCAGCTCAATACAACACGGATCCTCCTATATTTTCACATCCATTACTAAGACAGTATCTCAGGGGGGCTAAGAACATAAGACTGCCCTGGAGAGCACCAACACCAACTTGGGATCTCAACTTTGTTTTGGAAAAACTTACACTACCGCCCTTTGAACCAGCTTTTACAGCTGACTTACAGTTTCTATCATGGAAAACTGCCCTGCTGCTAGCAATAACTTCAGCACGAAGAGTCTCAGAGCTACAGGCCCTAATGGCAGTGGAGCCTTTCATCATTTTTCATCGACAGAGTCGCTTTACGAACTAACCCTTCCTTTATGCCAAAGGTGGTATCCAGTGTGGCCCTAAACCAAGGCATTCATTTGCCCACCTTTTATCCAAACCCCCAGAACAAAGAGAAAGGCTCCTACACTCTTTGTACATTCACAGGCAATTACGTTACTACTTGGATAAAACTAAGGCTTTCAGAAAATCTGACCAGCTCTTTGTATCCTATGCTGCAAGATCACAAGGAAAAGCTATCTCAAAACAGACCATTTCAAAATGGATAGGACATTGTATCCGTTTCTGCTACACACACCATGGGAAACCTGTGCCTGGTAACATTAGGCCCCATTCCACCAGGGCTACAGCAACATCAACAGCCTTTCTCAGAGGGGTACCAACCAAGGATATTTTGGAGGCTGCAACTTGGAGTTCAGTGCACACCTTCACCAAGCACTGTCACTTACCTCTATACTCTAAAACCAGAGCTGTCTTTGCCACTGCAGTTCTGCAGGGCCTACTAGCTTCTCCAAACCCTGTTTAGTTCCACTGCCCATCCTTAGCTTTGGGATTCAACCCAAGTGTGATGACTGCAGCAGTGTAACACGATGAACATAGTACAGTTTTGTACCTACCATAAATGTAGATGTTCGAGTGTTCACACTGCTGCAGTCCAGGTTACCCTCCTTCTATCCCCTCTGACCTAACTGGAATTTTCTATGTCTTTCTATCCTGCACAACCTGTGTGGTGTATTTGCTTGTAACTGAAAGTATTCCTTTCATTCCTTTTATATGTTTTATTAGCAATATGTATTGCCTACCTACTTGGGGGCACCTGACATCTGGGGCAAGAAAAACCTGAAGAAAATGGAGTCAGATGCCTCTTATATACCCCTGGCACACTGACGTCAGGGAAGAAGCGACAGCAACCGATGCCGGACCAAGACTTTGGAACTCTGGCCGACTGCGGGACCGCCTGACGGCAGGATAACCAAAGTGTGATGACTGCAGCAGTGTGAACACTCGAACATCTACATTTATGGTAGGTACAAAACTGTACTTTTTCTATTAAAAAATACGTATACAAGTCAAAATCAATCGCATTACTTAAAAACAAATCATATAGGTGACAGTGGACATCTTGAATAATCTTATTCAATTGTATTGCTTAACTCTATTATAAGTAACTTCTTCACTTAATAACTCGTACATTTTCATTTCATAAAACTCACTATCCAAAACCACGACAGCTCCTCCTTTGTCAGCTGTTCTAATAATGTCTGGATTATCTTGTAGTGCTTTAAGCGCCCGTTTCTCTTCTTTATTCAAATTATGAAAGTCGCTTGGTACATAGCCACTGCCGTGTCCAAATAACTTAATAAAATCGCTTTCACAGGCTTTTTCAAATGCCTCAACTAACGGATGTAGCTGAGGAATAAAAGCAGACGGTTTCTTGAAAGTACTGACATTACTGTTACTATCTTTACTAAAACACATTTTTAGCGAACATCTTCATATCAATTATAGTATATACCCATACGCTTTAAACAGAGAAGATGATACCAATGCATTAGCTAGACGTACTATCCATTATGACATTACCCACAAGTTTAAATTCAATGTTATAGAACTTATTTGTAAGACCACGAGATTAGGTAGCCTAAAAAAATTATACAGAGAAGCAAGAAGCTAAACGTATAGTGAAGTTACAAGCAGATAGGGCTCATGGTATTGACTGGGTTTCTTTGAAACCGTTTCAGGTTGATAGACCTTATAAACATTAGTCTTTTTAATTTACATATTTATTAAGGTTGGATTTTTGTCTTATAGTATTTTTAGCTAATGTTCTTTATATAGCATTTGTAGGTTTATATTTATCCAGTTTTTCACAGACCTGTACACAAATGTTTTAGCCGTAGTACATATATATATATATATATATATATATATATATATATATATATATATGTGTGTGTATGTATATTTTTTGCCATTGAATAAGTGTTTTTTAGACATAAACATCCTAGACATATTTTTGTATCTTTTATCTGTTTTTCATATATGAATTTGCTGTTCATTTGCAGCTATGTGTATCAAACAAGTGAAATTGAGTGTTTTATATATATTTTTTATGTAGTTTTTAGTATGGGTTAAGTGATAGTTTTTAGCATGCAGTGTTTTAGAGTTTTGCCATGAATCCACATATCTTGTATATTGTTTTTATATACATCTTGTATATATATATGTGTGTGTGTGTGTGTGTGTGTGTGTGTGTGTGTGTGTGTGTGTGTGTGTGTGTGTGTGTGTGTGTGTGTGTGTATATATATATATATATATATATATATATATATATATATATATATATATACACACACACACACACATACATATACATATATATATATATATATATATATATATATGTTTTATAGCTTTCTGATGGCGTACACTGATCATTTTAATTTGTGTTAGTGATTAAGGGGTTTAAGTCTCAAGATGTCACATGTTTCATGTGCTTTTCATTGGATGTTATTCCTTTAAAATGAAGTGTGTTAGGAACCACTGGTTATATAGTCTGATGAAGCGTTGATGGTAACGCGAAAGCGCTAACTGACCTGGTCCTTTCTTGTTTTGGATTTTACCTTTATTGGAGTAAAGTCTGCTTTTGTTTGCCGTGGTGTTCCTTTGGATTTCTTTTTCCTTGGACATGTAATTCTAAGCCTAATCTGTGGCTCGGTGTGGTAGGATTGATTTTATGAATATCATCACATGGCTGTGTAAGTCACTCAGAGCAAGTGGCTTACAAGATACTTACCATGGGGCATCCACTATTTTTGGATTGCAGTTAGACATTCTGGTTTCTACTTAGCTGCATGTACCCTTTTTCTGAATCCCACCACCGGAAGTTTTTGCAATGTACAGAACCAGAAGATGTACAGGGTAGTTAGCTGATCATTTAGCATGTTTTCTTCACCTTAGTGTTCTGAGATCCTTCCAGCTAGGAGAGAGAAATCGTCTGAGTGAGAATCAAGCTGGAACCCACATCAATTCTTGATTATGGTGGTGATGGTCGGGTAGGGGAATCTATATATTTTTTTCAGCCTGCTTACTGGTGAGTGTAGCTCATTAAGAGGAGTGCAAACATTTTAAGGCTTGCCACCAACTAATTATTTAAGCTGTGATGCCTCCTTATTTGCAAAGTGCTTAAAATTTGCAGGTTTGGTAGAAAAATACTAAAAATAGACAAAATTTTAAAGCTGTGAAAATTAAAACTAAAACTAAACAGAGGAAGAGTGTGTCTCAGTACTGTCCAGTAAAACGTTTTTATTCAGTACAGATCTGTTTATATATAAACACTTGCAGCACTGATGCTGAGTAGCTTCTCCCATGTGTTTCCCTTCTGTTTACATCCTTGGTTCTCTTCATTGGCAGATATTGGCTGCTGTTCCTCCTTTCTTTGAAGCAGTACAGATTTGTGATTGTAGGACAGGGCTCTGATGTACATTTTGTGCCCTTCAGTATGCAGGTCCCTTGAAATGATCTCCTGGTATGGTGTGCAGACGTCCATTGTCACTGCAACCAGACACGCATTATCTGGAACTTGCTGTTTTGCACATTTAAATGTCTAGGTAATGCCTGTCTGCTGTAATGCGGTATTTCTTTTAAGGAACATTAATGACTTGGGACAGTAGCTTTATCCCTTCCTAGGAACAGTCACTCCTTGCATACCTCCCCCACTGAAGCCATCCTTGCAGCACTGTTCCTAACGCAACTCGCTGGAAGTGCACGTGGACCCTTTGTCCTTGCACAAGTAGACTGGCACTTCCATTTCTTTTGTTGTTGCATTGTTTATTATGTTATGCAGGTAACACCCTTCTCATGTTAGCTATTAGACTTAATGTTGAGTTTAACTTAACTGTCTGCTGACAGGTGTTTAAAATGTTACCCATTCTTACAGGTCTATCTACATTTGAACAAAACTGAGAAAGCTTTTACTTATTTGGGAGACTGTGTCTGTAATTCCTTTTATTAGACTAACATAGGAAGGGCTAGCCACTTGGCAAAACTGAGAAAGCTTTTACTTATTTGGGAGACTGTGTCTGTAATTCCTTTTAATAGACTAACATAGGAAGGGCTAGCCACTTGGCAGTGTGAACATTGGTCCCGAGATGATTGTCACTTTTGTGACACCCTGACCCCTTTTGTAAAAAAATAGGATGGATGGATAGGTTTTGTAATTTTTCAAGCTGGCATACAGTCTTCAGGAGTTAAGCTACTTAAGTTAGTGTTTAAGCATCCACTTGTGCCTAGAAATTGATGTACATAATTTGTTTCTAGTTGGCTAAAAAAAAAAAAAAAAAAAAAAAACTTAAATGATTTTTCATGACTGTACCTTCAGAGATGGACACTGTGCACGTGCCTCATATGTGTGTGAGTGAGTGAGATCCTAAAACTGTTAAATCAAGTCATGTCCTGTATAAAATTTAAAGTTTGGCTTTTTAAATTAAAATGTGCTCATTTAGCAGAGGAGATGACACTCCGACTGCTGTGACATTTAAAGAAGATGTTCTTCATGATTAAATGTTGCAGTCATCACATTTGGGTTATCCCTGCCAGGGTAGCCCACAGCCTACCCGAATACCAGAAACTTAGTATTTCTGTGTTGCTTGCTGTTGCTTCAGGACTGACATCAGGTCCTCAGTGGTATAAAGTAAAGCAGCTGACGCCATTACATCAGTCTTTCTTGCCGTGGAGGCAGAAGCAGTTTACATAAGTGCCGGTTGGCCACTACCCGAGTTTTCGTCTACCGAATTGAAGTTGAAGTCTTTTAAAGCTAAGAACCACATTGGGGATCCTTTTTTCTTGCACTAACCGATGTCAGAAAAAGTTAATAATTGTCTCGCCTTTGGAAAGCAGATACCACACTGAGACTTCCATTCTTACTCCGTCACTTGTTTAGGCCCAGACCACGACGTCCCCCATTGTCGTTTCTTTGCTTTGTTCAATGCCAGAACTATCCATCATCGGGCCCTTTTTATAGTCAGATATTTTCGCTTGCAGTCCTCAAATTCTGATATGACTTCTGTAAGCCATCCGACAGCAGATGATCTGAAAAAAACGTAAAGACAGAGACAGACCTCACAGGTCCAAACCTACCGACGATGCTTCTGTTAAGTTAGTTAGCTCTCCGGTCCTCAGTGAGGTGCTTTCGCAGCCCCTGATGCCCGCTCCTGTGGATTCGCAGGCCACTACTGGGACCCTTTCACAGTCTGGTATGCCGCAAAACTCTTCGACTAAGGATCCTGCGGTCATCTCTACCTTGGATGGGTCTGGAGCCTCTGAGCAGGCACCAGTTTCCGAGGAAGTCCTTTGCACTACCGTTTTTTGACACAAATAGACGTCTTCTTTCGTGACTACCGTTCTTTCAAAAACTACCGAGTTTCTAAGGCCCAGGGTACGAACCACACTCAAACCGACGACCCACTGTCAGATGCCTGTTTCCTTGCCGCAGTCTCAGATGCTTAAAATGGCAGAAGACCTTATTATGCTGATCAGGGGAAGCCAACCTAACCCATCCAGAAGGAAAAGAGATCTGTCCCCTGTAGTTTTGTCTGAACAAGAGTCAGATGAATCTGATGCATCTGAATATGAAGACATGCAACCCCTCTCCACTTATGAGGATTCTGATGCAGAGGATTCCATTCCAGCAGAGGATATTTCCTTTGGGGAAACCCTGCATACCTTAAGGGAGCATTTCCAATGGGAGAGTCAAGACTACCCTCAAAAAAGAGAGACTGGGAATTCCTAGATCTTCCACAACAGACCCTTGGCCATTTCCCCCAGTCCTGGATGTTGTGGAGGATGTTTTCATGGAATCCAGCTTGACTCCTGACACCCTCCCTCGTGCACCCAGAAAACCAGACTGGTACTACAGAGTCCCTGACTCACACAAATTTCTTTTTAAAAATCCTACTGCTGACCCTAAGGTAATTTCTCAAGGACTTAAAGGGATTAAAGCAGCCTCTGCTAAGAATTCCACCCCCTCAGATAGGGATTCCCAAGCATTAAACAGAGTGGGTAAAAAAGTATACACCTCAGCTACTCTTGCTGTCAGGGCAGTAAATTGTCAGTTCTATATGCTGAAATTTCAGCAACATACCCTGGAACTCCTTAAAAAAATGTCTTCCTTTCCTGCTTGGGCAGAATCTAAAGAATTACAAGAGTTAATGCATTCTGTAATGAACACCTTGCACTGTGTGGTTTTGATACCCTAGAAGCTTCTTGAAGGGCAGCAGTCGCCAGATCTGTCATTAGAAGGCATGCATGACTTAAGGAACAGCCCCTGCCAGACCATGTCAAATCTAAATTGCTGGATGTCCCCTTGCACAAAGATGACTTATTTGGCACTAAGGCAGAAGAGGTCTTAAAAAAGCTGTTAGAAAAAGCAAAATCTATGCAAACATTTAAGGGTGTCTTGCAGGTCCAGCCACCTAGGTTAAGCAGGCATTGGCCCACTAAACCCTGGTCCTTTCCTGCTCCCCGTAAGCCACTCCAGCCTAGGCCCTGGGGAACCAGGCCCCCCAAACAGCAGCCACAGGGAATGCAGAGATCTAAGCAGTGGACTACCTCCACTTCAAAACCAAGGAGTTCTAAGCCATTCCCTTATGGTAAGCAGTAAGCACTCTCAATGACCCCCTCCCCCACCCCCTCCCTATGCCCACCTTCACTTTTCCCTAGGAGGAAAACTCACCTTTCACACAAGCACCTGGGCCACCATTACCAAGGACCACTGGGTTCTGAGCATAGTGTCCCAGGGATACAAACTTTCCTTCCACACACTTCCAACCCCAATAGGGTTCCCAGATCTACCACCAAACCAGTGGGCAGAGGCTCAAAAGCAAATCCTTTTCCTGCTCTCTGTGAGGACAGTAGAGCATGTTCCTGCAGAACAGGCCAAGGTTTCTACTTCAGACTTTTTTTTTCTGGTACACAGAAAAGAGGGCACCCCATCCTCAATCTATCCATTCTAAACACCTTTATAGTGATCCCAAAATTCAAAATGCTCACCCTCCGGTAGCTGCTGCCCATGCTCAACAAGGACGCTTGGCTAGCCACCCTAGATCTAAAAGATGCCTACCTCCACATTCCTATCAGGGAATCATGCAGGAAATATCTCTGTTTCAGGGCAGGTTCTCAACACTTTCAGTTCTCTGCACTTCCCTTTCCCTTATCTACTGCTTCCAGAGTTTTCACAAAAAGTCTGGCTCCAGCCATTGCCTTTTGCAGATAAACAAATATTCAGATTTACCCATACTTAGACGACTGCCTTATTCAGGCAGACAGCCAGGAAAAGCTGCTCAAGCACCTGGCCTTTTGAAAAGACCTTACTAACCTCCCTAGGATGCACAATCAATGAAAAGAAATCAAAACAGGTGCCCACCCAAAGGATTATTTTCCTGGGACCAAGCCTGGACACAGCATCCCAGATGGCATTCCTTACACCAGAGAAACAAATTTTCCTGACAGCCTACTTCTCTCAACTAGCTACCAGGCCCTAGCTATCTGCAAGGAAGATCCTGCAAACTCTGGGGTTCATGGCATGTTGCATACTGCTCATTTCATATGCCAGACTGCATATGAGGAAACTTCAATGGTACCTAAAAAGTCTTTGGTGTCAACACTGTCAAAACCTGGAAACTCTTCTACTTATAATTCCTTGCCTCAGAAAAGATTTTCTTTGGAGGGCAACAGCATGCTTCTACAACAAGGGAATGCCTTTCTTACCACCCCCCCCCCCCCGCCCAGACCCTCACCACAGATTCATCAGACTATGCTTAGGGTGCACACCTGGACGGCAGGTGCATACAGGGCCAATGGAGCCTGCAGCAAATTCCTCTGCACATCAGTCAAAAAGAGATGATGGCTGTGCAGCATGCCTTGATAGCTTTCAAACCCTTCTCTCTCCAGGGGCTCTCCTGATCAAAACAGACAACACCACTGTGATGTGGTATTTCAACAAGTAGGGAGGGACTCACTCCTACCCTCTATGCAGGCTGGCCATGACCCTTTGGCACACGGCCTGTGCCATGCAACTACACCTGTTAGTGCAATTCCTACCAGGCTCTCTCTGTGTACATTCATTTGATTGGCTGGTGGATAGCCGATCGGAAAATGTTTGTAAGCAGTGCGGCAATTTCTCATAATTGCGAACCCAATTTATGTGAAACGCAATACACCCCCCCCCTCTTTGACCCATGGTAGCGCTTGTTTAGGTGGTAGAGCTGTCGGAATTGTCACATTCGGTGTGCGACATTCCGACAGGTCACTATTGAGAAATTCGACATTCCGGGTGTTAATACCCATTTTGAGGTAAGTTAGGCCGCTGAAATGAATGTATTCCGGCTCTCTCAACTCTCTGGCAGACCAGTTAAGCAGAAATCTTCTGGACCCACACAAGTGGCAGCTCAACAGAAGAACCTTCACCCTAATAACTCAGAAATGGGGCACCCTGAAGGTCTACCTCTTTGCCTCCCACACCAACCATCAGCTCAGCAAATTCTGCACCAGGGAGCATCACTGCATTGGCTTGGAAAGTGGATGCCCTGTCCTTCTAGTGGTCTATGCCTTTCCTCCACTACCTCTCATCCACAGGGTACTGCTCAAAATAAAGGAGGAAAAACCAAGGACCATTCTTATAGCTCCAGACTGGCCCCGGCGACACTTGTACCACTTGCTGCGCAGCCTGTCCCTACTGCCCCCATGGCATCTTCCTCAGATTCCAAACCTGACCCAGAGGGAAGGGGAATTCATGCATCCCCAATTGCAGACACTCAGTTTGGCAGCTTGGCTTATTCCTTAACCCCAAACCAATCTGCCAACCTCAGTAATCGGGCTCTAGATGTTATCCATGAGGCTAGACGCCCAGGCACCCTAGTGCCAGAAAGTTTTATGCTGACAAATGTAAAAGGTTCTGCACCTGTATCCAGGGTAAGGGAGCCAATATGGCACAGCCCCCCCATCCTGGATTACTTAGCTGACCTACTACACAGTGATCTTTCTCCTCCATAAAAATTCATGCCTCTGCTATTTCTGCTCATTTTCCCACTGAGCAGCCCCTTTTTCTCACACCCTTTGATCAAATGGCTCCTAAGAGAGGCTAGCAATTTGAGGCCACCCAGAAGGGCACCAACACCAGCTAGGGACCTTAACTTTATATTGGAAAAATCACCCTCCCCCCTTCGAACCAGCTTCTTCTGCAAAGCTAAAATTTCTCTCCTTGAAGACAGCATTCCTTCTGGCCATCACTTCAGCCAGAAGAGTCTCTGAGCTGCAAGCGCTCATGGCTGTGGAACCCTTCATCATCTTCCATGCTGACAGGGTGCCCCTCAGAACTAACCCATCCTTCATGCCCAAGGTGGTGTCCAGTGTGTGTCTCTCAACCAATCCATTAATTTGCCCACCTTTTGTTCCTAATCCCCAGAACAAGGGGGGAAGGATTCTGCACTCTCTGGATGTGGGCAGACACAGCTCAGATTCTATCTAGACAGGACTAAATCCTTCAGAAAGCCTGATCAATTGCTGGTTAGCTTTGCTACAGGGGCAGAAGGCAAAGCCATCTCCAAACAAACCATCTCCAAATGGATAGCACACTGCATCCATTTCTGCTACAAACAACATGGAAAGCTTCCCCCCAAGGGGGTTAGTACATACTCCACCAGAGCAGCCTCCGTCTCTGCAGCTTTCCTCAGAGGAGTCCCCACCAGGGACATCCTGGAAGCTGCCACCTGGACATCTGTTCACTTTTACTAAGCATTACCACCTGCCTCTCTTCTCCAAATCCAGGGCAGGGTTTAGTCAGCCCCTAGTTTCTGTGACTGCCTCCACCCATTTCCTCAGCTTTGGGAATCAACCCAAATGTGACGACTGCAACAGTGAAACATGAAGAACATAGTACAGTTGTGTACACGTATGATAAATGTAGATGTTCGAGTGTATTCACTGTTGCAGTCCTGGTTTCCCTTCCTTCATCCCCCTTTCTTCTTTTTCCTTACCAGGGACATGTTGGTATTTATTTTCCACTGGTGGGGTTCTTCCACCAGAACCTGGCTCCTACTTGGGGGCTCCTGACCGGTTAGGGCAAGAAAAACTGATGTAATGGTGTCTGCTGCCTTACTTTATACTACTGATGACCTGACGTCAGTCCTGAAGTGAGAGCAACTGAAGCAGAAATACTAAGTCTCTGGTATTCGGGCCGGCCGAGGGTTACCATGGCAGGGATAGCCCTAATGTTATGACTGCAACAGTTAATACACTCTGACATCTACATTTATGGTAGATGTACACATCTGTACTTTATCATTTGCAATTTGCTTATCAGTTTAAATAAGCAAACATTTTTAAATAAGCAAACTTTGTGAGATGGATGTTTTGGTTAACAAAAAAATATGAATTATGGGGTGGAGCCTAGATGGCCAACTGAGAGTAGTGAATTTTCAGAATGCCATAAACTAGTATAATAATATGGGAAAATTTTATTATTTTCAAGTTTAAAATATCAGAAATACATAGATAAGCTACTAAACTACATAAGTATCAATTTTGGTGGAGAAAAGAATTTCCTGTCAAGTAACTTGGAGATGTCACTGAATATGAACAACTCAAGGAATTCTCATCCAGAAGCTGCTTTTGAATAAAGAACTGCAATTGATGACATCTACCTTACAGGAACTATGTTTGAAGATGGGTGGCTTTAAAAATGACTTGGAAAGCCTCAAATTAAATTCTCAAAAACAAACATACTTTTAAGGAACTATTACAGCAACACCATACAAACAGAACATATGTAGAGACTTCTCTAAATGACATTGAAGGGAAACTCAAAAGAGGAAGTATTCCAAAAAGAATATATGCCAAAACAGAATACATGGCTGCTTAACAAAATAGATGACTTAGGAAACTGGGAAAGGAGAAACAACTTACGGATCTTTGGTCTGGCTGAAAACACTGAAGGAGAAGACATTATTTCATTCTTAACCTGGATTCCTGAATTTTTAGACTTGAAAGAGGGACTTTCATTTGGCATTGAAAGGGTGCATAGAGCACTGAGGAAACCTGCTTCTAATTCAACAAATACTCCACCTAGATCCATAGTTATAAAATTTCTTTCATTTCTGGGCAAGGAACTAATATTAAAATCTGCTTGGAGAAAAATCACCCTTAAAATACACTCAAAGCCTGATAAGGTTTGACAATGGTTATTCTTCCAGAATACTAGAAGAAAGGAAAAAAGTTTGGCCAATAATAAAACTGTTGAAACAAAGCAGTAAAGCACAGCTGGCCTTTTCAGCCAAGATAAAAAATACTTTTTGCCAATGAGATGAGAACCTTTAATGACAGAAGAAGTCTATACTTTTATACTCTATTCATCAAGAACAACAACATGGAGTCTATCCCAGAAGAAATGGAATGGATGGGCCCCATACTCTTAAAAGAATAAAAGAAACAAATCCTTGGACTGATGCTAGAAAGAAGAAACGAAAAACTGATTCCAAGATAGCTGTCCCAAAAAATAACTCTTACAACGACATCTCTCAAACGGTACATCACTTGTCATCTGTTTTTATTAAAAAAAAAGGGTTTTTTAAACAACTGAGAAACAGTAATGATTCAGAATGTTCAGAGTCCAGTAATTCTTCACAGAGGTAGGTCAAGATGGGTTACTATTTACATTATCTATGTATGTGATATATATATATATATATATATATATATATATATATATAAAGCCAAACAAAGCATCATATAATGTAAACATAGAAGTTTCTGTTCCCCTACTTGATCTCAATAAATACTTATCGTGTTAATTTTTTATTGTTTTTACTTATAATAATTTAAGTAATTAATTCAACAAGGTACCATTCATCAGAGTTCAGACTCAAATGTAACAAATTAACATCCTATATAATAGCAGTAACAGAGTTTTGAAAAAAAATGCTGCCATGGAGACTAATGCCTTCTTCAGTTAAAGTATGATTTAGAAATGTCATGTATATGCTGATTGAATAATAGTAGCAAGCTCTTAGTACAAATGTCGTCATTTTTCTGTCTAAATATAGTTAATATCAATTATGGCAGGTATCGCAGCTACGAGTACTGTTTGATCAATCCTGATATGGTGTACGTGGATGCAGACGTGTCTGGCAGCTAGTACAAATGTCATTTTTCTGTCTAAACATAGTTGATATCAATTGTGGCAGGTATCCTAGGTTTGAGTGCTGTTTGATTAAGCCAGGCAAGGTGTGTGGATGCAGCTGTTGCATGTTGCCGTTTTCCTCTTCAGGAAGCTGTGGGTTGCGGCTTGTGATCGAGGTTTACTGATGCTTATGTATTAGGAAGAGACATTTGGTGTTTTAGCTTGGATCCAGAGGAAGGGGTGGATAAAACTGTGATTTGGGATATTTTGGCAGGGAATAGTTTGTTTATACATCTGCTGAGTGAGAGATGGGAAGGCTGGATGAACATGCTTGTTGGGAGTCGTTTTTTTTTTAATCTGTTTGCTCTTCGTTCTTTTCCTGGCTGTTCAGGGAGGCAATTTAGGCTTGAAGTTGCAGTGAAGTGAAGCTTTGCTTCATGTGCATCGCGAGCCTCTGGTATGCAGTACACAGACACACTAACAGAAAGATGCTCCCAGGTTGCTGGGGTAATGGAGACAGAGTGACAATAATGCTTAACGGCTTTGAGGAACCTCTGAGATGATTCTCAGCAATGTTTTTGGTTTAAAAAAAAAAAAAATATATATATATATATATATATATATATATATATATATATATATATATATAAGCAAACGCTCATAATTGGCTTAGATATAGAGAAAGCCTTTGATTCCCTAAATTGGGACTACTTATTCAAAATCCTAATGCTTTTTGAATTTCCTGCATCCTTTGTTCATCTCCTAAAGAATATATATACAAATAATTTAGCATATGTTAAGTTAGGGCCTTTTACCCCTGAATCTATACATATAACAAAAGGCACTAAACCAAGGATGTCCCATATCACCGATTCTATTTCTGGCAATTGAAATATTGACAGATTCAATTCATAACGATATAAAAATCAAAGGAATAGATGTTTACGAACAATACAATTCTAAAGTAATGCTATTTGCTGATGATATATTACTAACATTATCCAATACAAAAGAGACAGAAGAATTAGATATATTAATTGACACATTTCACATGACTTCAAGACTCCATTTCAATAAATCATACTCAAAATTTTTATTTTTAAATTAAAAAAAAGAACTACAGACTAAGGGAGATCACATCAAAGGTAAACAAGACTCTACCTTAAAATATCTAGGAATTGAGTTATGCAAGGATAAAAATGAATTGGTCTCAAACTGCTATAATATCAATACAATTAAAATCTCTGTGGAAAAATGGAACAAAGTAATATTAACATTTGAAGATAGACTACAGTTAATAAAAATGGTTTTCCTGCCCAAGATCCTGTAGATAGCCTTGGCAATGCAAATGTTACCAGAAAGGAATATACTTAAAGAAATAAATTCATGCCTAATAAAATTTTTATGGTTTCCCAAAAGAAACAGAATAGCTTTAATACATCATATCAGACCATGGAAACTGGGAGGATTAAACTTTCCTGATATAGAAACATGTATATAAAGCATCAGTATCTAAAACACTCTCAGATTGGATAGGTCCAAATTACTCTGCAAATTGGAAATAATTACTTACTGTAATATCAATAAATTAATTTAATTTACAAAAAAAATTTCAAATACATGTGCCATGACAAATTGTTTTTATATATTAGTATGCAATATAATATAACTAAACCCACTAAAACTCGTATGATTAATAACATTGACTCATTTAGCAAAATTATTAATGTAAATATAGATTTAAAAATCTGGTTTGATCTTACACCATTTATAGTCACAAATAAGTTTCCGCATAAAATATATAGTTATTAATTCTTGGGAACAGAAAGGATTTGTTTGTTGGCTCCAATGTATCAAGGAACTAAAAGTTTTAGATATGCAAGTAATAAAAACAACATACAAAATTCTACAACTAACTTTCTAACTTTGCAGAGTATTCTGTCATATTTGCAAGATTTAAGTAGAATAATTAAGAATTCTTCATTTAAAGAACTAACTAAATTTACAAAATACATATATGAAATCGTATACAATGACTTTGACATGGGCAACAGTATTTCAAAATTTTACAAAATATTGATAATCTATAAAACACCCAAAACCTCATATTGGAAATATATAACAAAAGGACACTTGGTTCATTTAACTGAAGATATTAAAACAAGTCTTATCGATAAAATATTTCCTTTACACAATACTGGAAAGTTGGAAGTGCTTGCACAGAGCATTCTTAACCCCAGGTAGAATCTGTAAAATTAGTTACTCCATAAAAGGAATATGTTGGAGATGTGAGCAAGTACACAATGCAGATTGGAACCACTTTTTCTTTGTGTTAAAATGAAGCCACTTTGGAATGGTATTAATAACTTTCTGCAAGCTTTATGTAATGAATTCCTTTATTTAACTAAAGGTCTTGTATTATTAAATGTGAACAATGGTCCTCATTTGAATAGGTCAAACGTATCTAGTATGTACCATAGTTGCAATTTCAAGGAAGTGTATAACAAGAAGGTGGAATACAAACACAATACCAACTTTGGAAGACTTCTACAGCCTACTGCAGGCCACAGCATTATTGGAAATTAATATTAAAGAACTAAGGATGTATCCAAAGCCATTTATCAACAACCATTGGGGAAATGTCTTATCGTTGATTGTCACTATGGTAATTGATGAGACACTGATAATGAATTGGACAAGGAACTGTATACATTAAGATCTGTTATAGTGTCAGGCTAATGTAAATAGTTATTTAAGATGTTATGTATGAATACGGAATTCGTTCAAATGTATTTGAAAAATAAAAATAAAAAAAATTGAGAAAAAAAATTTTGAATTATCATTAATGCTCAGTTCATGATGAGAAAGGCAGGAACTACCAAGAGCATACGCTATAGTGTTAGATGCTGTGTGCATACGCTATAGTGTTAGATGCTGTGTGCAGTTTATACACTACCCAGGCTGTGATCTAGCTAACTGAGAAAAAGTGAGATTGAGAAAAGAGTGCATGTTTCAGTCTGAGAGTCTGGCCTATACCTCTGCAGCAAAACTGGACAAAGTGTTATACTGTTAAAACTGTCTGTGCATTATGGCCTTATTGAATAAGTTTATGGTTAATATGGTTCTGACTAGAATATATGAATAACACACAGGTGTTAAAACCTGGACTCCATTAATGTTAACAGTTACTGTTAGTATTCTGAGATGGTCATCAGTGTGGGTTCTAGATAAAATCGTCATAAGATCATGCATTAACAAAAAAAAAAAAATTGTTGCTCTTCGGAGCAACTTGAGTTCACTGTGTTAGTTGCTTGGAGAGAAAAGTCCTTGAGTACTATATAAAACCAGTATCCAGATTTAAAACCACTGACTGTCAGGTTGAGCAACTGATTTAACTTAAAAACTCCATTGTTCTTTCCAGGAGTGCACAGAAATGTCATTGAAGGACCATAATTTTCATATGTATTAGTGTGATCAGACTGGTATAATTGTGCAGTGATTCATTCATTTTATTTGTAACCGTGTGTTTGTGGATATTTGTCCAAGTTTCTAGTGGCTGGCCTGCCTCTCCTGTGTAACTTATCTCTGGATATTTATTCTTTGTTGCCATTTATTTACTGGGAAAGTTCGACTGAGCAGTGCCCTTATTCTGCAGAGGCCCAGGGAGAAAGTATGCATTATATAGACGTCATGAGCATCATTTGCATTGTTTGATATTTCCTGCATTCATTAGATATACCATGTTTTTAGAAATGCATGTAAATGAAACTTGTACTTTGAAACTTCTATAATGTTGTTTTGAAAGCTGCACAAATCGTGGTATGTTTTGTGCCATTTTGGACTTTTTGTCTGTGTTTCCCGGAATAAAGTTCTGTAGATTTAGTGATGGTTTAAATGACAGCAGTGGGAGTGCTTGAAAAATGTCTCTTGGCTTGTCATCCTCGCTGAACATTGGTCAGTGGTCCCCTACAAGTTTGTAGAGTTTTTAAAGTTCTGGATGGTATGTTGTCACTGGTGGAACTCTTGTCACAGGGGTTCATCTCTTTATACTGAAACAGTTGTTCTCATGGTAGCTGTATTGCTCTGTCTACTACCCTATCAAACTACATGGCAAAGTGACCTTGAGTAAGCATAGCTTCTTTCATCTGCGCCAATTATCTCTGTCTGCCTCAATAGAACAAATGCGGTGATGTCAAAGTGCTTGACTGCAAATAACTGACTGTGTGGCTGAGATGATCACTGTTTCTGTGCAGATATCTGTCGGTCTATCAGTTTGCTTCCTGGAGACACATGTCTGTAATGTCCTGTTGTGTATTGTATCCTTAGTATCAAGGGTGGTTGCACTAGAAGTTTGGTATTGCAAGTAGATTTTAAAAGATGATTCTGTTGACTCCTTGTTGGAATTCCTTGAGGAAGTCAATGTTGTGTGTTCATTTTATAAATAAGTCATCAATGAAATGGAAATGGTGACTGGCCTGTGTATCTACTGTTGTAGAAATTTCCCTTCTAGGTTTGCCATGAAGAGGTTTGCATTGTGGATTCATTCTGGTGGTCATTGCAGTGTCCATAGTCTGTAATGTTTCCCATTAAAGTTAAGGTTGTCATGTGTCAGAATAAGCTGAATAAGTTGTTCCACTGTATCTGGAATAATGTTGTGGTGATGTGTTTTCTCCTGTAAGTATTTGAGACTGTCAGCAATTCCATCTTCGTGTGGGAGGGGTGTTTGTGTAGAGTGATGTAACATCTGCTGTGGCTAAAACAGTGTTAGGTGGTAGGTCATTATGGAAAGAAAATGCGTGATGCCTTGAATGCAGCTGCCCTTTGATTTGACTTTTCAGAATTTTCTTCACAGAACCAGAAAACCCTTTTGTCAAGGTTCCTTTGCCCAATACCTATTGGTCTTCCTGGGTTTCTTAGCTACTTGAGGAAATTTTACACAAGTAAGATATTGTCTCTTAGACCAATATTTCTATATGTTATTGAGATAGATCTGAGTAGATGAGGCTTTTAATAATTGAAGGAAAATATTATTGTATGGCCAGGTTATACTACAGCATTAAAATGTTAAATTAAAAGCATTGAAGATAAAAGCTGAAAAAGACCTGTGACTCTTCTCATGAAGATTGAGTGCCACATTGGGAACTCGCAGATTGGTATGTGCTGCATGTGCATTATATCTGCTCATGGTTAACCTTTTTTTTTTTTTGCTGAAGTGGAAAATCTTTTTTTGTAGCTCTCCACCTGTTTTATTAATTTATCTTTAAGTCTGTGTCTTGAGAACTATTGATATTCAGCAAAGTCACTTTGATGTTTAATGAAGTCATGTGGATTTAAATATGTATTTAGTGCCATCTTTTATCTTGGTTATTCAAGTCTGAGGTTTATACTATTAAATGAAAGTGGTCACTTTTTAACTGGTTTATTAAAGTATGTAGTAGTGTGGATTTCTTTTATGTTTATATTTGTTTTCTGTTTTATTAAAATCTGCAGTCTTTGAGGAGTGTGGGTATTTTGTTTTATGTTTATCTTTGTTTGCTGAAGTAAACGGAATGGGTGCAGAAACTGAAATTGGAACAAGTGACTTGGCGATTTCATCACCCATGTTAAGATACCTCTTTAATCCTAGTTCTGTTTAGTGATGCCTGATGCATCATTTGAAAATCTGCTTGATGGTTTTACTTGATGGTAGATATTTAGTTATCTTGATGAGAAAATGAGGAACAGTCTCCTATTTCCTGACAGCCTAAAGGATTCAGTTGAATGTAGTACTCTAGCAAGAATTGAGTAATGCTATTTCTTTTCAGCTGATGTGTATGGACACAATATTTTGCTTCAGATAACTTTATTCGATGTCCTTCAAGGATGCATCTGCAGTCATCACATATGGGTTGTCCTGCCTCAGGCAGCCCTTCGGTCGGCCGGATTCCAAAGTCTGGGTCCGGCGTCGGCTGATGTCGCCCTTTCCCCGACATCACAGCGCCTGGGGTATAAAAGCGTCAGCCGACGCCATCTTCCTCAGTCTTTCTTGCCGCGTGGTGCCCGAAGCAGAAGCAGTTCGCAAGTGCCAGTCGGCCAGCTCCTGTAAATTCGCTATCCGAAGACTTCATAAGCTAAGTACCTCGTTGGGGACTCTTTCTTGCCTCAGCCGATGTCAGAAAAAGTTAGTCATTGTTTAACTTGTGGGAAACAAATACCTCATAAGGATTTCCACTCTTATTGTCTTCCCTGCTTAGGCCCAGACCACGACGTCTTGGCCTGTTCTGCCTGCGCTTCCTTCAACCAACGCACTCTTAGACGTCGGTCGGAGTTCGCAGAAGAGTTTTTTTGGGGATAGTTTTGCTTACAAAATGCCGTCGGAAACCCCAACATCACATTTAATTAAGAAACGGAAAGACAAGGACCGACACACGCGGGCCGTGGTTTCTGCTGAAACCGTGGTTAGGCCTACCACGAGTGTCTCGGTCTCGGCTGATACCGAGTCCTTGGAACTTCCGAACCCTGAAATATTAAAACTGACAGCCTCGGCCCCGGAGGCTCCTACCGAGTCGGTTACAGAATTGCCTTCCGAAACTGGTGTATTGCAATCTTCCGACACCATACCTTTAGACAAAACTACACCAACACGTGGTGCAGCCAGGCCTCCTGCTTCCATGTCTATTAAGGCCTTTACCAGGGCTAAAGCTGCAAAACACTCAAAAGCCATGCCTCCCAGAGTTATTCCTCCGGGACCTTCTTCTAGTTCACAGATTCTAACTTTAGCAGAGGACCTTATCTCCTTAATTAGGGGCTCTCAGCCTCATCCGGACAGGGGCTCCCAACCCCCTCTACACAAAAGGCCCAGGATGGATCCTCCTGATCCCCTTTCCTCAGAGGAGGCCTCTGTTGGCTCGGATCACTCAGACTACCAGGAGGAGGCTTATTCGGCCTACGAGGATTCGGATGCAGAGGAATCTATTCCCTCGGCCTCCCTTCCTGAAGAGCTTTCCTTTGGGGAGACCCTTCACACTATGAGAGAGCATTTCAAATGGCAGGGCCAGGAATATTCTGATTCCAGGAAAAGACTAAGAACTTTTCTTCATTTACCTCAGCATAGACCTTTGGCTATTCCTCCTGTTTTAAATGTGATTGATGATGTATACTCTGACTCTAGTATGACCCCTGACACTCTGCCTCTGGCCCCTGTTAAGCCCGATAGGTATTACAGAGTCCTGGACACACATAATTTTCTTTATAAGGCCCACTCTGCTGACCCTGAAACTGTTTCACAGGGCCCTAAAGGGGTTGCAGCTGTTACTACTAAGAACCCACTCCCCTCTGCAAAGGAGTCCAGGGCATTAGAGAGATGGGGTAAAAGTGTATACTTCTGCCACTCTTGCTATGAGGGCATTAAATTGTCAATTTCACATGATACAGTATCAAGAGTGTTTGTTAGAAGAAATGCATAAGAAATTGTCTTCTGAACCCCTTGACCGTAAATCCCTTCAGGATCTGGTACATAACTCCCAGAAGGTTAGCAACCACTTCTTGCAGTGTGGTTATGATGCATTGGAAGCTTCATGTAGGTCAGCAATGACAGGTGTTGTCATACGCAGGCATGCTTGGCTGAAGGAACAATCTCTGCCAGAACATGTTAAAGCTAAGCTTTTGGATGCTCCACTGGAAAAGCAAAAGTTATTTGGTTCCACTGCTCAAGACGTCCTAAAGAAATTTGAGGAAAAGGCAAAATCTGTACAAACAGTTAAGGATTTTCTTCAAGTCCAACCGCCTAGATTCAGCAGAAACTGGCCTTCCAAGAATTGGTCCTTTCCGGACGCAGAAAGATTTCAAAGGGGCAGGAACAGGCGTGCCAGAGGTAGAGGGCAAGCTAGGGGCTCCTACAGAGGCTGTCAATGGCAACCTACAATCCAGACAGGCAGTTCAGGACCTGCAACTGCTGCACAAGGACGAAATCAATGACTTTGCTTTGACTCCGCCAACCAGGGCTCAATTAGAAGCACCTTTGGGCGGAAAGCTTTCTTTATTCTCAAGAAATTGGCACAACATTACAAGAGACAAATGGACACTCCAAATAATAGACAACGGATACAGGTTCCATTTCCACACATTGCCAAAAAGAAAAGGCATGCCAGGTCTGCCACCAAATCAAAGGGCAGAGGCTTTGAAACAAATCTCAAACTTACTACAAATGAAAGCCATAGAAAAAGTTCCTATTTCAGAACAAGGCCAAGGATTTTACTCCAGGCTATTCCTTGTTCCAAGAAAAGAGCATCAATGGAGACCAATTCTCGACTTGTCCGCACTGAATACTTATCTCATTGTGCCAAAATTCAAAATGCTGACTCTACAGCAACTCCTTCCCATGCTGGGCAAGGGGTCTTGGCTGGTTACTCTAGACCTCAAGGAGGCATACCTGCATGTCCCTATCAGACAAAGTTGCAGAAGATACCTCAGATTTCTTGCAGGGTCAGAGCATTATCAATTCTCAGCATTGCCCTTTGGCTTATCTACTGCACCCAGAGTATTCACGAAATGCCTGGCATCAGTAATAGCACACTGCAGACTCCAGGGCATTCAAATCTACCCATATCTGGACGACTGCCTTATACAAGCGGACAACCAACAAACTTTGATAAAGGACTTAAATTATGCCATCAATCTTCTACAGGCCTTGGGATATACAGTCAACATGCACAAATCAAGACTTGTTCCATCCCAAAGAATAACCTTTCTGGGTGCGGATCTAGATTCAACCACCCAAATGGCTTATCTCACAGAAGAAAAACAAAGTCAACTACCGGATTACTTCAAGAATCTGACAAGACAAACCCAGCTGACTGCAAGGAAAATCCTGCAGGCCCTGGGTTACATGGCATCCTGTATTCTTTTGATTCCACAAGCAAGGCTACATATGAGAAAGCTACAGTGGTACCTAAGGAGTTTATGGACTCAGCACAGTCACAGTTTGGAAACGTTAATCCCACTCATTCCATGCCTTCACAAGGAATTTCTGTGGTGGGCTCAGGCCAGCCAGTCCAACAGAGGGTTGCCCTTCACAAAGCCAAAAACCTCCCAAACTATTACAACAGACGCTTCAGACCTAGGTTGGGGAGCACACATGAAGGGCAGAGGTATCCAAGGACAGTGGTCACGAAAGGAGCTGCGCATGCACATAAATCAAAAAGAAATGCTAGCAGTGATGCATGCAGTCGAGGCCTTCAAACTCTTTCTGCATCAAGGCCATCTACTAATAAGGACAGACAACACCACAGTTATGTGGTACATAAACAAGCAAGGAGGTACCCATTCTTACCCTCTTTGCAGACTGGCAATGAATCTATGGGATCTTTCCTTGAAACTCAATATACAGCTACAAGCTCAGTTTGTGCCAGGGAAGGACAATACACTGGCGGACAGCTTAAGCAGGAATGTCATGGATGCACACGAATGGATGCTGCACCCAGACATTTTTCAACAGATAACACAATCTTGGGGGAGCCCGGACATAGATCTATTTGCATCCCCCCACAATCATCAACTGAAGAAATTCTGCTCAAGGACATACCACCCACAAGCGTGGAAAGTGGACGCCCTCTCTTTCAGCTGGAGAAATCTGACAGTGTATGCATTTCCTCCTATTCCATTAATGACCAAGGTGTTACTGAAGATCAGGGCAGAGCAGCCAAAAGTGATTCTGATAGCTCCAGACTGGCCAAGATAGCTCTGGTACCCACTGCTAAGGAGCATGTCACGTACAAAACCATGGCCCCTACCTCTATGGCCACTTCTACTGACACAGCACAGTTGCAAAACTCTACATTCCAACCTGAAAACATTGCAGCTAACAGCGTGGAGAATACCTTGACTCCTCCTCAGGATAAGCTATCCCAGAGAGTGAAGAATATTATTATGGAAGCTCACGCCTTCCACAAGGAAGGCATATTCAGCAAAATGGAAAAGATTTCTCATCTGGAACACCACAAAGGGCCTAGATGCGACAATGATGAACATGGCACATATCCTGGAATATTTGGCAGAAATGTTCCACAATGGGCTGTCTTACTCTTCTGTTAAGATTCATGCTTCAGCAATTTCAGCAGAGTACAATACTGATCCACCTGTCTTTTCTCATCCTCTCCTAAGGCAGTTTCTAAGAGGAATTAAAAACATCAAACCTCCTAGGAAACCACCTCTACCTGCTTGGGACCTTAACTACATGTTGGAAAAACTAACACTGCCTCCATTTGAACCAGCAGCAACTGCAGATCTACAGTACCTTTCATGGAAGACTGCTTTCCTTCTGGCAATATCCTCAGCAAGAAGGGTTTCAGAATTGCAGGCCCTGATGGCAGTTCAGTCATTTATTATTTTTCACCAGGACAGAGTTTCATTAAGAACTAATCCTACCTTTATGCCAAAGGTGGTATCCAGGGTTTCATTGAATCAAGCCATTCACTTGCCTACCTTCTTCCCAAATCCACAAAACAAAGGGGAGAAACTGCTGCACACCCTGGACATTCACAGACAGTTGCGCTACTACTTGGACAGAACTAAAGGTTTCAGGAAAACTGACCAGCTGCTTGTAGCATATGCTGCTGGTACTCAAGGAAAAGCAATTTCCAAACAGACAATTTCAAAATGGATAGGAAATTGCATCCGCTTTTGTTACTCATTTCATGGAAAGACTGTACCAGCTAACATTAGACCTCATTCTACGAGAGCCACAGCCACCTCCACAGCCTTCTTAAGAGGGGTGGCTACAAAAGACATTTTAGAAGCTGCCACATGGAGCTCCGTGCATACATTTGCCAAGCATTACAATTTACCTTTATATTCCAGATCCAGAGCAGGCTTTGCTACGGCTGTCCTGCAGGGTATCTTAGCTACACCATCCTTTTCCTAGTACCTCCACCCCCAGATTGGCTATGGTATTCTACCCATATGTGATGACTGCAGATGCATCCTTGAAGGACATAGTACAGTTTTGTACCTATCATAAATGTAGATGTCCGATAGGTATGCATCTGCAGTCAGGTTTACCCTCCCTCCTTCCCCTCTGTGGTATTCCTAGGGTGCTTACCTCTCTATGAGCTAGCTGGGGGGATCTATTATGGTGTATTTGTTTTTACATATATATTTTTGCAAATGTTTGGATTTTTTATTGCATTTTCCAAATTTAGCCTTCCTAGAGGGCACCTGGCATCTGGGGCAAGAAAAACTGAGGAAGATGGCGTCGGCTGATGCTTTTATACCCCAGGTGCTGTGACGTCGGGGAAAGGGCGACATCAGCCGACGCCGGACCCAGACTTTGGAATCCGGCCAACCGAAGGGCTGCCTGAGGCAGGACAACTCATATGTGATGACTGCAGATGCATACCTATCGGACATCTACATTTATGGTAGGTACAAAACTGTACTTTGTCCTTTTATGATGATTTCTTTCTTTACTTTCTGATGTCTTGGAGGTGCTGAGGAACTGCTGTGATTTAGACACAGTGCCATGGAACTGGTCCCAGATTTAGCCTTGTTCCATCTAGATTTATGACATTCCTGTTAAACCCATTTATAGGCACATACTTAAATAAATTAAGCCTGCACCTGCACACAGATTCACTAACACTATCAATATAGGGTCTATGGCTTACTATTGCAATCCTGAAGCCCTCCAACTTGAAACTTAATATTAAAAGACCAAAATGTTTGAAGACCAAACTCTCAAATTCTGAAAAACCCATACTAGTATGAACCCAGGATCGAGTACTGAAATGAGTCCTGCAAGGGATGTGGAGCCAGGAACAAGTGCTAACATGGGTCCTACTAGGGCTGTGGAACTTGAATGAGTGCTAACATGGGTCCTGCAGGACAAATCCATAAGTTTGATATTGTGGCTTTCTGCATTTTGGTCTTCCGATATTTTGGTCATGAGATGTGGGCTTCACGTTTGTAATAGCTTTTTATATACCAGATGGTTTACTGTTGTGAAAATAAGAAAGTGCTCCTGTGTTTGACCCTCTGCAGTGACTTTAAAGCTATTGATGTGATTTGTAATACTTAGTTTGAGGCATGCTGGGAGATATTTTTCTGACCCCTCTTTTAACATTTTTATTTTTTTCTTAATGTCTTTTTTTCGGACCTTTGCCCCCTTCAGAGGTCTTAGCTTCTCTGTACATTGGCCACTATTGTAGACTGATGTGTCCTGCAGATAAAACCTAAAATGTTTAATTTGCTTGTGTGCCTCCCATGAGAAATAGAATTGTTTTTTGTTTGCAGGGAGGTAATGAAACAAAAAAAATGTAAAGAAAGGTCCTTGCAAATCATTTTGTGTTAGAGATCAGAGTCTACAACATGCATGCATTTCCTTTATAAAAGGGTGTGTTGCTTAACATTTTCACTGTAAGTAAAGCATTTGAGTTAATAACTCCTTCATGGATGATATGGAAGGCACAAATGCAATTATTTGTCAATCCACAGCTCAAAATGCACAGTTGGATGGATAGCTGAAGAATGGGAAGCAGGATTCCTCTTTAGTGATTGCTGCTGAGAGTGCCACCAGGCTTGGATATATCCTTAAGCAAAAGTTTCTGTAATGTCAATAAGGAATGTGAGAAATCAGGAAAACACAAAGCATCATTGGTCAATTTGTTAGGCTGCTGAAAATGTTTTTTACATTGTAAAAGGATAGTGGAACAAAAGGTAGACTTGAAAACGAAACACTCCGTGCAGGGGTCAAAAAACATAAGCACGAAGTTAGACAGGCAGAGCCTGATAGAGCCGTGCATGTTTTGTTCTCCAGGACCCATTTGTACTTTGGCACATCATCTTTTTCTAGTCCATACTGACTTTTCTTCCTCCTAGTCAAAAGACCCCAACCCAGCTGAGTCTTTCTTTGACCATCCCACTGTTTGCCATAACCATTGCCTGTAAGGGGTTATCTATTCCAGTGATCCTGTCAGGCATAGTTCACTTTTCAGCTGATGTTGGTGCAGCAGGCATTTACCTAATCTGTGCCAGTCCCTGAAATGCCACCTTTACCAATAGCAGTTTACACAACTTTGGTCTAGCTGAGATCAGTTAGACAAGTTTTGTTATGCTGGCACATATTTTCCTTCTACAGACCTTTACCTCCATGCATGGTTTAGATCTTTCCCTGACATATTATTTGGAGGCAGAATTGTCTTAGCCACGGTCTTCTGTGCAGACTGTGGTCCTCTGTAAAACACTGGCACCTTCCTGGCAAGTTGAGGTCCCTTTAGCTGATCTAGCTGAATCTGTCTTTTTCTTGAGATTCTCACTTACACAGTTGGTTCTTAATCTTCATTATGTTGACTGTGTTTGACCAATTTAGTCAATAAAATTTGTTGCAGAGTCCCTTTCCACAGACGCATCAGTAAAAGAGGCCTAGAAAAAGTCTCTAGAAAAAGCAGACCCAGAGATTTCCTCCCACAGTTTGAGCAAGTCTCAGAACAGGTAGAAGGTGAAGTGGGCCCAATTCCCTTTCCTTGCCATTGATTGGTTGACTTCCACTTTGGGGAGATCCTAAAACTTATGCAAAGCCAGGGTAGTGTGGCTCATCAGTTCCATCTCTTCAACTCCAAGAAGATTCCAGAGGTCGTGTAAAACAGCAGAATAGTCTTCCTGGGCAGACACCTTGCGTGGCTGACCCTTTCCATATGCATGGGAAAACCCTGATGCTGTGTTTCTGTCTCTAGAAGGGCATGCTGCGTATTCTTTCCCATTAAGCAGTGCTTGCTGTTAGAGATTCTTAAACCTGGTGTCACTCTTTCAGCAGCAGCCAATAAATATGAATTCTACTTCTCATTCTCTGTCTAACCCTGGTCAGGAATTATCGAATACTGAGAAATGCATTTGGATCTTCCATTTTATCTATGAAGACACTAAAGTACTTAAATACAGAACTTAAATTGAGAGGTTTCACATAAAGCATGCCATTCCACAGAGGAGAGGCATGCAATGCACCTTTGAGAGAAGCCTGGTCCTTGATTCTAACACATGCTTGATGGGCTGAATGATGAATGGTACAGAGAAAAGGTGTTGGAAAGAAGTAAGTTCTAGAATTCATTATGCAAGCACTTCTGGCTTTCCTTTTCTTTTGTGCTGTTTGCACTTGATGTCTGTGCATCCTTTATATTCTTGGCTTTCAGGCCCCTTTTCCCCTTTGGTCTGGAAATTGAGGGCTTCTGAAAATCGGTGAAGGAAGAAATGGAAACCACATACAATTGTGGATATAGAATTTTTCCCTCCATAACTCTGCTTCATAGTGATGCACAGGAGTCATGGAGCAGACTCCCTCCCAGACCAAATTGGCCCACAAATCAATCTCCTATACCTTAAGACTAAAGCCAGAAGCGGTCTCCAATACCTTAGAATTAAGGGGTTTTCCCCAGAGTTAATCTACTCAAATGGAGTGGTGACCTGGCCAAATTCAACTTCCCCTTCCCAACTCTATGATCCCACTGCTTGTGCTGAATCATTTATTGCCAAATTCTATGCACATGTGAATAGCTACATAAATTCATCTGTTCCCTTCCAAAGTAAATACAATGCCAAATTTAAAAATAAGTCCTTGTGGTGTAACCAAAACATAAACAGGCTGTGTAGTAAAAGAAAAAAAAAAACTCATTGCACGTAAAAAATAAATGTAACTCTCTAGATGCAAAAAAAGCCCTGGCTAATCATAACAGGCAGCTTTGGAACTTGTTCAAATTAATGAAAGTCTGGTATAAGATAATATCCACCCAGGCAAAGAGCAACTACGGTGCCTTCTTTAACTATGTTAGAAACATTAGAAATGGTGTCCAACACTGCACAGAGCTAATAGTATATAATATTACATACTCATACCCAGAGGATATATCCAGTGTAATAGCAAATTTAGCTTTGACTTCACTCTACCCTCTCCTCCTACATTCTCGGATTTCATATCTTCACCCCCTCCCCCCAAGTCTCCCATGACTAAGTCCCCAAGATGCTATCCAAGGCCAAGAACACAGCTTTTTATGGGGCCAGATAAAATACCAGGCTTCTTACTGGCCAACCTGAAACAGGAGCTGTCAAACCCCCTACTGAAATGGTTAAGCATCAGCCTACAAGTAGGCTTTTTGCTGGACAAGTGGAGAACAGCAACTTATTATCCCCTTGCACAAAGGTGGCGCATCAATGGACACAGGAAATTATAGACCCATACGTCTGACCAGCCTCTTCTATAAGGCTATGGAAAGGATCATTATTGAATTAATAAGGACACAGGTAGCATACAAACTCTTGACCCAAGTCAGTTTGGATTTCTAAAGGGCAGATCCTGACTACTTTACTTGGTTGACTCAAGAAGGTTACTGAATCAATGGATGAGGGCAGCTTAGTACACAACGCATATCTGGACCTTACAGAGGTGTTTAACACCATCCCTCACTTTGGTATTGCAGATAAAATATACCAGCTAAATGTTAACCTTTTATGTAGCTCATTGAATTGCAAACTGTCTCGCAAATAGATCCCAGGAAAATAGGGTGGACAGCTCTACCTTCTCCAAAGACCTGTCTCTAGCAGTATACTCAAGATTCAATCCTTGGGCCACTTATAGTTTGGCATTTTATTTCTTGGAGGTCAAAGCTACCGTTAAGGGTTTATGGCTGATCAAGTTTGCACATGACTATAAACTTCAGGACACAGAGATCTTCCAAGAGTGACTTTCCCAAACCAGTAGCTAGTGTCAACCATGGACTAAAACTAAATGCCAAGAAATGTGTAATGGTATCCTTTGGCAAACAAGAAGTCCCTTGTAACTATCACATTGACAACACACCCCTGAAAAGTGATCCAGTAGTCAAGGACCTAGAAACCTCTGTAGACAATGAAGTGTCCTTTTGATCACCATATACCCATTACTGTAAGAAAGTGTTTTTCGTTGCACAGCTTGTTACTAAGGGAATGGCATCCTGGTCCAGGGATGCAGTCATTCCACTGTATACTGCACTCAGGCCGATTGAGTATAATGCCACGTTAGTTATTTACCTGTCCAAACAGTTGACATAACTTGAACACCTAGGCTGCATTCTTACAAAGACAATAAAGGGCCTAAATCACAGAAACAATGCAGACCATCTCAAAGCCTTGTCCCTCTTCTGTGTGTCATAAATGCCACTGAGGGTTGATTTTTGCCTTGCGTACAGAGCCACAACAAATCTGGCCTGTCTGACCTACAACATATTTGCAAGCCCAAGAGTCACCCTCTTGAGAGATCTGTCTGTTTTGCAACATAAAATAGAATATGTTGGAAGGATGAAAATGTGTCATAGAGAATACCAATTCTTTGGAATTGTTTTCCTCTGCACGTAAAGCATTGTACTTACCTTGCACTATCCACATGTAATCTGGGTAAATGGATAGGTAGTCACAAATTTATCCCAGTATAGTACCCTTGTCTCCCACTGATAGTGGCAACATGTAAATGTTCTGCTTGTCTCTGGGTTAGTTGTACTTAAAATAGAAGGGCTAAAAACTTCATGGGAATGTGTGGTTAGACTTTTAAAGTTCTTCACAGATCAATAGCATAATAAGAACCTTTGAACAAAGCTGTCTAAACTAGGACCATTATACAGAGTCCTGGATTGTTTATTTTTTCCTCCTGCCTTATAAGTATGTAAACTGTGGTAATTGACACAGATGTTGAACTTTGTACAGCTGTGTATGTAAACTTACTGACCGTAACAGTACATGTTCTAATAGATCATTGTTGCACTAACCAACCCAACCCCTCCTCAAGCCCATTATTTTGGCTTGTTGCATTTTGAATTGCCAGGGTTTACATGTTTAAACCCTTGTGTATATTTTACTTTTGGGTTTGTTTCCTGACATTATCCATAATAGGGCTTTTGTCCAAGCAAAAAACTTTGAAGAAATTATTAGTCTCGTCTTTTATATGGTGCTCCCCATTAGCTCCAGACAGCTTGTGAAAGGCACCATAAAGCTTTGAATCCTGACTTGTCACAGGGGTAGGGCTTGTGCAGCGTAGGCTGTTGTGGCAGTGATATATTAAAACACCTACTGTTATGGTAAGTTTGCTTACAAAACTGCACTATATGTTGCATCTACCATACGTCTCTTGCAGTAGCTGAACCAGAAGTCTGTACTTCTTACGTAGGCAAATCTGTATTCCTTTTAACAAGGATCCAAATTCCAAGAAAATACACTGTATCTCTCCACTTAGTAGTTGTGTTTTATCAAATTCCTATTGAACAAAATCTCTACCTTCTGTCAAAACCAGCCTCCTCTCCCCTCACTCACCCTCCTTACTGGATCTAGATTTGTAACAGAAATGGTAATTTATAAGCTGCTAAGACCAGCTCTGACCTATGATTATAAAAAAATATCTAGCCTTAGCACTGAAGTGAAGCATCTAAACATAATCAGCTTTCAGTCTTTGAGTTCAGTTTGACATTTGCTGATGTAAACATGCATCTTCAACATGCATTTGAGGCCAACACCTCTGAGTTGGCATGGGGACCAGGATGCTGCAGTTAGCAACATGTCTGGCCCATCCCCCAGTTCTGTACCTTTTACTCCATTCAAAGGTATATAGACATTTTTCCTCATATAGTTTACTGCAAATACATTTCTTTTTTAGTTTCTTTTTAAATATTTCATACTTTATGCTCTGCCTTTTGCATTACTTAATTTTGTCTTAGTTTTTCTTCACTCACTAAATGATCACATATTTGGCTCATAATGAAATGTCAGCAGTAGAAATGCTAAGTGCCAAAAAGCCGGAAAAAAATCAAAAACCCAGAGAAGAGTGAATCTTGACAATCTCTCCTTTCCTTTAAACTTCTTTTTGCAGGGGGTTGGTCAAGCCCCCCACACCCTAAAACTTGTATATACCAACTCCAAGATTGCCATACCTCTGAGAGTAGTTCTGAGAAATGGCATCTTGGACTTCATATCTGTTCTTTTGGCCATTCACTCTCCATGTCTCAGGACTTGCTGTAGTGGGTCCTGACATTTCAAATGGTTACCCATACATTCTGGCTGTTAGAGAAATTTCTGACACCCCCAGCTAGATGTGATTCAATCTACAGTCATTTTGAACTAAGACCTGCTGAAAGTAAGGTAACTACTGTCTGTGCTGTTAGTCTGACAGCGCAGAGGATTAAAGCTATGAGCTGTTAATGGTACAGGGAATGATTCCTTCAGCTTTCATTTGCCCACTGTGCAACTCTGAGCAAGTCACTTAACCAGACAGTGCCCTGGGGTAACTGGGAAATTGGGATAGACTCTTCAATGGTCTCCTGTACTGCATGCTTAGTAACTGAGATTACAACACCAATGCATACCGATTCTTCATTAATTTAAAAGCAGCAACTTCTCTTATAGTTGCTAATGTTAAAAATGGCCATGAATGTTGGGAACTGCAATTTTAACACTTAACTGTTTACTTTAGTCAGTTAACAATATAGAAGAAAATTTACTTTAGTCAGTTAACAATATAGAAGAAAATTCCAGTCAGTCTAACTTTATCCATGTGTAATCAAAATCAGTTCCTATAGTTGTGTAACTTTCCAATCCCGTGCGTATAACTGCAATTCTATCTGTATATTCATTTATAGATATTCCAAAACCCATTGAGTGTTATTAGTGCCTTCCCTTAGGTAATACCTCCTTTCCCCAGGATGGCCATACCAGTCAAACCTTGAGTAAATTTTAAAAAAATTCATCCAGGCATCTAGGTTATCTTTAAAGGAAGACTTGTACTGTTTAATATGCAGGGGAGGTTTATTCCAGAGGTTATGGAGGTGCTGAGTTATAAACCTGTCTGTCCACCCACCATGTTTTATTTTATTTTGTTAGTGTATATTTAGGTCTTTGTTTCTGGTGTTCGTCAAGCCAGGGCATTTGGGGAGATGCAGGAAACCCAGGACAGCTGAGTCTCCAGTCTCGCAGTTAAGTGAGGAAGATCTCACCTTAAAAGTCTGCACGACATTGAATAAATAGCTAGAGCTTTCAGACTCTCTTGATAGCTGTGGGACTTTAGGCCTATGATTTTTGATTAGGAATCTTTTGAGGGCTTTATGATTGTTTTATATGTTAAGTGAAATGAGTCTAGAAGGGAGCACTGTAATCAATAATTGGTCTGATCAGTGTTGACTGTGTTGTCTCATTATACCTTGATGATATTCCTTTGGCAACTAGCTATGCTAAATGAAAGGATTTGTTGACAGTGATGACCTTTGTCACAGGATCCTCAAAAAGAGAAGGAGATCTCAAGCTGGTTTTCTAGGTCCCAGACTGCATTTTTTTTTTTAAGTGCTGTATTGTCTATACAGTATGCTGGGTGTGTCAAAGGTGGTGATGCTATACTTTTTATCATGTATTTTGAGTCTATTTTTTGTACATCAGGAGTTTATTAGGGAAGAGTTTATTCTGGAGGGATTTGGGTGTCAGAATGTGACTTGACTTAACCCCAGTTTACAGTAATCTGCAGACTTTGTTAGCTAGATGTCTTGTTAGCCTACTTAGAGATCTGAGAAGTAAAAAACAGAAAGGAGGGTCCCAGCATGGATCCTTGAGAGACACTGCTGGTCACTTTCATAGTTTTTATTTTACATTTGTTAACTGGGAAAGTCTAACTGGATACATATCCATTTTCAGTGGAGGCCCAGGGAGAAAAGTTCCAGAAATACAGTATATATTTAACAAATACAATTAGTAAGTATAATACCAATAATTCAAATATTAATGCATATATACAAAAATACCAGGAAATATTAAGAGAAAAAATTGCGTTAAGTTAGGAAGTGAGGAAAAGGATGTAATATACTATCTGGGTAGAAATGTCAGTAAAAATGAGGAGAGAAAAAATATAAAGCAAGGAGCTGATTAGAGAGGTATACTGAGGAAGATTAACCTGGGCTAGTGCAGGTACATAACCAGTGGTTTTTGTGAAATAATTTTTTGCTGCAATTTTAAACTTTGTTATAGAGGGTGCTAGGGTTAAGGCAGGAGGGAGCGAGTTCCAGGTTTTTGCTATGCAGTTGGAGAATACTGAATCACCGGCATGATTGCAGGATTTAGAGGTCTTTAACGTTAATTTGTCATTAGATCTCAGTGGTCTGATACTGGTGTGAAGGATAATTAAGGGTTGTATTCCTGGTACTCTGGTTGGTAAAGTATTCTATGGGCTAAAGTAAGCTGATTTTAGAGAAGTAGGTTGGGGAACTTAGATTTTGACAGTGATATGTACGATAGGTAGATCCTGCAGCGAATCTAGCGATATGGTTGTAGCAGAAGGTTAACTTATTTAGTTTGTTTTTTGAGAGGTTAGTGAGAATGGATGAGGCTTATAGGAAAGAGGAGAGTAGGTGGGAGCATGCTGTGTTGAATTAAAGAGTTTACAGCTTCATCTAGTGGCAGCTGGCAGAGTATAGACCAGTTACAACTAATTAGATCAGATTGGAAGCTGTAAAGATTGAATTTTTTTATTCCTGATTGTCTGTCTGATAAATGGGCTGATGGATTTTGTTAGTTTTGTTTTTTATGATCAAGATGGGGAGGTGATCACTTAAGTCATCTGGGAGGGTTCTGGAGATGTAGTTATGAGGTTGTTGGTTAGTGATTATCCAGTCTAGGACATTTCCATTGTTCTTATTTTTATTGAGTCTAATGGGAGATTTTATTAGTTGGGAGAACCCATATAGGTTAATGTGATTGGATGGGGATTGTGAGGAACACAGGTTCCAATCTATATTGAAATCCCCTAGAATAATAATTTCTTGGGGATTAGAGTAAGATAGTCCATTTTGAATGGCTTCTAAGGTAACTATATTATTACTTGGGGGAATGTATCCACAGGCAATATTATGTTTCCTGTTGCTCATTTTAATTTTGGCAGTTAAGATCTCTGCAGTATTGTGTGAGGGAAGATCATGGTCTACTTTGGTCATGTCAAGGGTGTTTTTATTAAGTGCTACCCCTCCACCCTTTTTCACTAAACGATCCGACCTTAGAATTTTGTAGCCTGGAGGGAGAAGTTCATTGTCTGCTATGGTAGTTTTTAACCAGGATTCTGAAAGACAAAGAATGTCTGGGTTATGTGTAGCTATGAAAGCATGCAAGTCCTGTAGTTTATTTTACGCCTCTAATTTTCAGATGAATTACTAAGAGATTAGGTAAGGATTTATGCTGGAGGTGGGTGGGGATGGGGGGGATAGTTGGTTCTGCAGGTGTTAATTATTGGGCCTGAGTTAGGGTGAATGTCTCCATCCTTTAGTATTTTAGCCTGGATACTTGCAATTAGTTTGGTAAATTTAAGAAGTATAGACGGCGTTTGAGTTAGGTAAATCTTTGGTTTTATTTGTGTGACTGATGAAAGGCTTCTGGTAAATTTAAATATTGGTTTAATTGATTTGGGAGCGTGCAACTTGGTAGGGTGGTTGTGGTACAGGCTTTAGGATAATCGTAGCCGAGGAGGTATAGATTTTCATAGGTGGTTTGGTAGTATGCACATAGTAGGATGGGGAGGAGTAAAAGTAGTGTTTGATGGTATAGAGGGAGTTCTGAGTTAGTGGTAGAATACATTTTCAAGGTTGGATAAGTGGTCTAGGGTAGGAGGGCTAAGGAGATTGGAAGTTGAGATTTTGGGAGAGAGAGTAAGCTTGGGGATTGGTTAAAGAAGTAGTGGGAGTGGTTAGTTGGATATAAATTTAGAGGTAGTGGGGGCAGGTGGTAATAGGGGGCAAGGTAGGGGAGCGTAGCGAGGGCTAACAGAGCGGGGAAGAGCAGAGGACGACTATCACAGAGCCAGTAACAATCAATTGTCACTCAGCAGAGGACTAAACGACAGCAGCACGGTACAGTAACAGTGATAGAAAAAGGTCCGTCAACACTGATAAATTACTTTGTAATCTCATGTCTTGTATACAAGTTATATTTTAAGATGTAACTTAAGATGGACAAACGAGTATCACTAATGAAGGACTAGGTGGAGGGGGAGGGTTCCAGTAGTGTGCTTTCCCTGCAAGTTGTTGTTGTTGTTTCTTTCGGCTTTTCCCGGTTAGGGGTCGCCACAGCGGAACTCCGGTCCGCTAATGATTGGTAGCTGATTTTTACGTGCTGAGTTACCAGCCCTGATGCACAACCTTCAACGAAGGTATGCCCATTCACGCATGTCTCCACGCAGAAGACGCTCTAGCTGAGAATCGAACCGGACAGCGTCTTACTGTGAGGCGATAATGCTACCGCAGCACCACCATCGCAGGTCACTGTAATTCTACAATATTACAGGATGGGTGAATAGAGACAATAACATAAATAAACTGTAGAAATGCGCTATGCTGTGAGTGAAATAAAAGAACAGGTTTTAACAAAAGTGTGCCAAATGTAAAAACGAGATTGAACTAACACAGCTATAGCATTAATTTAGTAACGCACACGTTCTTTTATACAAAATAAGCACACACACATATGATAAACAGAGGCACTACTTGCTAATAAAACCCATAACTACGGATAGTACATATTGAGACATATATCATGAAATTATAGGATACAGCTAGTTGGAAACGTTCATGTTTCAAAAACAAAAACAACTTACTAGGTGAGCATGCGACTGAAGACTCCACTGTAGTAGGATACTTTAAAAATGGCACTGTTTGCAGTATGATCCTTTAACAACTATGATTAGAACTAATTGGTACGGATAAGATGAAGGCGGGGACAAGCTTACAAAATAGGTTAGCAGTAAACAACCATATACAAATGTCAGATTATTAATGAGATAGTCTCACACTGCTTATTTCTCATTCTATGTGATACCACATTTAATTATAATGGTAAACGCAGAAAAAAAGAAAATAGGGAGAGCAAACACATAAATATAAGAGCCGAGGACGACCATGGAGCAAACACATAAATATAAGAGCCGAGGACGACCACGGAGCAAACACATAAATATAAGAGCCGAGGACGACCACGGAGCAAACACATAAATATAAGAGCCGAGGACGACCACGGAGCAAACACATAAATATAAGAGCCGAGGACGACCACGGAGCAAACACATAAATATAAGAGCCGAGGACGACCATGGAGCCAGAAACAATAGACTGTCACTCCACAACAGAGGACTAAAAGCAGCACGGTACAGCAACGGTGACAGAAACAGGTCTGTTAATACTGATAAATTACTTTTATAATCTTATAATCTCATATATCATGTATATAAGTTAAATTTTAAGATATAACTTAAGATGGACAAATGAGTATCACTAGGAAAGGACTAGGTGAAGGGAGGTGGGTTCCAGTAGCGTGCTTTCCCTGCAAGTAAAAACTGTAAGAGTTCAGTTAAATACAAGGGAAAACAAATCCATACACTGTAAATGGGTTTCTAGTGAGCCATTAAAGAAGGCCATAAGTTTTGTGAAGTAATATGAGCTGTCTGAAGCTCCGTAGGGTGTAAGGCACTGTTGATGCTATTTCATAAAGGTGCTAACAGCATCAAGTTAAACAGAGTGATAAAGGCAGCTTGGAGGTAAAGCAGTAAGGGAGAGACAAATTACTAGGTGAGCATGCTACTGGAGACTCCATTTGCATTGTGTGGGTTTTTTTTTTTTTATCATTTCAAACAATTTACTTTCTATCTTACCACATAGGGGTCAATGTTTAAAGCTGCTTAGAAGTGCAGAGTCACCTGGCTGAGTTCTTTGAAAGGGTTAGTGAGGCCACAGCTAAGAGGCATACTGTCCACATTGCTTATCTAGACCTTGCCAAGGCCTTTGACACTATCCCACATCCGGGAGTTATTGAAAAACACTTCCAACTCAACAATAACCCATACATTGTTTGGATTAATAATTGGCTGGCTGGAAGAACTCATACCATTAAGGTCAGGGGTATTTGCTCTTGATGGAAAAGTGTCTAGTAGTATCCCATAAGAGTGCGTCCTGGGTCCCCTTCTCTTTGATAGTATTTCTGCCACATAAAAGCCAATGTCAAGGGACTTTGGCTAACCAAATTTGCTGCTGATTGCAAACTGTTGGTGGTTATCAAATTCCATTCTGGTACTCTAGTTCTCCAGCAAAGGCTGGACCAAACAAATGTTTAATGTACTAATCATGGAATTACACTTAACACCAAGAAATGCAGCATAATTTCCTTTGGTAAATGTAGCATCACTGCTGCTTACTGTATTTATAACATTCCACTTAAATTTTGACAGGCGTCAGAGACTTGGGTACATGTGGTGGTTAGAAAATTCTTCCTTTGTGGCATCTCAAGATCTAAATAAGTTATAATCTCATTTTATTCATCCCTTATTAGGCCCATCATTTAATATAATGTACCTCACCAAGCACCTAAAACAAATTAATAAACCTCAACATTTCCTTTCCAAAAATATCTCCCGTCTTGGTCCCCTTAGTTACTGTGAGAGCCTAAATGCTTAGCTGAGGAGTGACCTATGCTTAGCTTTCCATGCTATGAATGCCCCAGCACTCTTTGAACTTCACCTTAACAGAACAAGTAGTAAAGCAAACACCCATTCTAGAGATGTAAACCTACACTGTCACATCAGCAAGACCAGATGGTGTGACAGGTACCTAACCCAACATATACCCCATTTCTGGAATAGGCTACTTTTGCATGTCAAGCAGAGTACCTCTACCAGTCCTTAAAACCAGTCTGGATGACTGGATAGGATTTCACAAATTTTCACAAGTAATATGTGCAGCTAGTCTGCTAGTTTCTCACCAGTGTACTAGTGATATGACTGCACTTCATGATGTCCTTTTGGGTGTAAGCATAGTAAGATACTATGAACCTGTTCAGCTTCTAAATGATGCCAGCATGGGGAATGGTGTCACAAGCCTGGCTAGGTCAAGATGCACTTTGTGTACTAAATGGCCACCATCTACAGCCTTCATAACGCTTTCAAAGAAGTTTAACAGATTCATTAGGCAGGATCTACACATTTCAAAGCTAAACTGTTGAGGGTCAAGTCTAATAATAATCTTTGTCATAGTTTGAGGTCCGCTGTAGTACATTTTCATGGTTTAGCAGATGAAGCTTGTAAGACTGATTGATAGGCTTATAATTACCTGGGTCTGTTGTAAGGCCACCCTTATGGAGTGGCATCAGTATTGCAATGTGCCACTTGTCAGGAATAAAACTAGTAGCTAAACATTGAACAGTTTACAGAGAGGATTTGCAAGGCCAAGTTTAACACCATTAATTTAAGTAACCAGGCATATTGTCAATTCCCATGGAGGAAGCACTTTTGGTCTTGGTTGTCACTTTTAGTGA
The DNA here is from genome assembly GCF_019279795.1 of Protopterus annectens. Lineage (NCBI taxonomy): Eukaryota > Metazoa > Chordata > Ceratodontiformes > Protopteridae > Protopterus > Protopterus annectens. The sequence goes on from NC_056725.1 coordinate 1,774,755,819, forward strand.
ATGACTTTGACATAATTGGAGAATTGAAGAAATCTGGTATTTTAGGGCTTTGAATAATCCTATTGCGATGAAGTTGCCGCTAAATTTGTTTACAAGGCTGTTAACAATGTCTTTTTGGGTCAGAAATAGGAGTCGTAATGAATAAGCTAATTGTGGTCAATGTTTGGTATTGTTCCTTAGTTTTCTAACCTAGCAAAATAATCCCTCTTTTGCTTCAAAGGCTACCATAAGTTCATCAGTTCCTTTAGTGGACCTGATGGTGTTGTTCAGTTTTTTGTAATGTTTTTGATATTTTCCTTGATAGAAAAAAGGGGTTTTGAATATGCTGTGTAATTTAAGGAGTTGATTTCTTTTGTTGTAGAATTCACTTTGGCTCCCTATTGAAATGTTGGCACATAAATTGCCAAGTGCTGTCAAGCCAAAAAAAGACCAAAACACAAGATGAGCGAATTTTGAAAATTATTCTCATTTCCCGCCAATGGAGCTCTGCAAGTTTGCACTGTAGCTTCGAATGGGCAGAGCCTAAGCTTTTTGATAGTCCAATATCTCTGGGGTGGTGGTGATGATGGTAGTGGTGGTGGTAATAGTAGTATTTGAAGTAATAGTCATTTTTAATAGTGGTTATTAAAGATGTGTTCAATAGCAAACTCTACAGCACAAACTATTTTTTTTCAGTGGTAGTATTCTTTATTTTCTTCACTTTAACTGGATTTTACAAGTCCTAGTAAACACAGTTAATTGTTTGTAATATTTTATAAACAACTTGCAGTATTTCAGCAACCACTCAAGTTTGACATGTACTGTCAACTGCGTTTTGCTTATCCAGCTGAGATCTTTCATATGAGGTGAAGCAGTTCTGTCTGCGCTACTTGGTTTTCAAAACATTTAGAAAAACATGAAATTTGACATTATAAATATATGAACAAAAATAAATATCTCTATCAAAACTAGACAGATGAAATATCAATGCAGTTGTGTTTTCCATTGTATATGCTTTAAAATGAAATGATTTAGTACTTTGTATGTGGCATGGTTGTGGAATCATTAATGCAAATGTGAGCAAGCAATAGTTGATACCTAGAGGTATTATCAGGATGTAATTGCTGAAGCACCTGGAGGCGTAGCTCGGCTGTAATGAATTAAACAACTTTTTTCAGGCAAGCACCCAATGTTCCCATACCTCCAAACTTATATATACCAAGTCCGAGATCACCATGCCTTCCTGCCAAAAAGGCATATTCCAAGAAATGGCATCTTGGACATGGTATATGCAAGTTTGATCTTTCGGCCATTCAGTCTCTGTATTTCAGGACTCTCTCTTTAGCGGGTCCTGGCATTTCAAAGGTTTACCTTTCATTTCTGATGGTGAACTATCAGGGTGGTTTATCTTTGAATTTCCTGTGATATTTTGCTTCTGGTAGGGATGGCTCTATGCATTTTTCTAAATGGGTGTAGATTTCCTTAGTGAAGCTTACTGTTATGTTGCGGTCAGGAGCGATGCAGTCATAAGTGAATTTTGATATTTCATCATAAAGTGGGTTTGAGTTTGTCACATTTGTAGTTAAATTCAATGGGGTTTGTTGTAAGGACTTTTGGGAGGCTAAAGGAGAAGGTCACAAGTTTGTGGTCAAACTTCAATGTGGAAGGAGATACCAGAGAAGTAGTGCAACAGGAGGCCATATTTGTAAGAATCATGTCAAGAATAATGTGTCCTCTAGTAGGTTTATATACAGTCTGCTCAAGGGAGTTTTTATAAAGTCTTTGACTTTTGGGACATATCCGTCATTAGAGGTGCAAGTTGCTGTTCATTGAAGGGTAGTTAAGTCACCCAAAATAATGGAGGTTTTGCTAATAGGGAGATCATTTTAAAACACTGAGGAAACTTACTTGGTCATCAGGGGACAAAGATTATGATTATCTTCGTGTTTCGCTGTTGCAGTCATCACATTTGGGTTATCCTGCCAGAGGTAGCCCTCAGTCGACCCGGATACCAGAGGTTTAGTATTTCCACATCAGTTGCTGTCACTCCAGGACTGACGTCAGGTCATTAGTGGTATAAAAACAGGCAGCCGACGCCATTACATCAGTCTTTCTTGCTGAGGAGCCCAAAGCAGAAGCATTTTGCACGAGTGCCTGTTGGCCGCGACCCGAGTATTCATTTCCAAATTGAAGTTGAAGTCTTTTAAAGCTAAGTACCCCATTGGGGATTCTTTTTTCTTGCTGTAACCGATGTCAGAAAAAGTTAACAATTGTCTCGCCTGTGGAAAGCAAATACTACACCGAGACTTCCATGCTTACTGCATCACCTGTTTAGGCACAGACTATGACGTCCCTCGCTGTCGCTTTTGTGCTTTGTTCAGTGCCAGAACTATGTTGTTGGGCCCTTGTTGTAGCTAGATATTTTTGCTCTTAGTCCTCAAATTCCGGTATGGCTTTGGTCTGCCATCCGACTACCCATCTTACAAAAAAAGTAAGGATAATGACAGAGACAGACCGTACAGGTCCAAAACTGTTGACGCTTCCGCTAAGCTAGTCGTCAGTTCTCCGGTCCTCAGGTGCTTTCACAGCCCCTGATGCCCACTTTTGTGGATTCACAAGCTGCTACCGAGACCCTTTCGGAGTCCGGTATGCCACGAGACTCTTGTTCGACTAAGGATCCTACGGATGTCTCTACCTTGGATGGTTCCGGAGCCACTGAGCAGGCACCAGCTTCCTAGGAAGTACTTCACACTACCGATACTCGACACAGACCAATGACTTCTTTTGCATCTTCACTTCTTTCTAAAACTACAGGGTTTCTAAGGCCCAAGGTATGAACTACGCCCAAGAAAAACGACCCAAGCTCACGCACCTGCTTCCTTAAACGCTTAAAATGGTGGAAGACCTTATTATGCTTATTAGGGGAAGCCAGGCTACCTCTTCCAAAAGAAAGAGACTTGCCCACAGTAGTTTTATCTGAACAGGAGTCCGATGACTCTGATGCTTCTGAATATGAAGACATGCAACCCATCTCTGAGGATTCTGATGCAGAGGAATCCATCCCTTCTGCCTCTCCACCCAAGGATTTTTCATTTGGGGAAACCCTTCATACTTTAGGGAGCATTTCCAGTGGGAATGTCAAGACTATCCACAGTTAAAAAAGAGACTCTGAGAATTCTTAGAATTACCACAGCACAGACCCTTGGCCATTCCTCCTGTCCTGGAAGTTGTAGATGTTTTTATGGAATCCAGTTTGACTCCTGGCATTCTCCTCCTGCTCCCAGGAAACCTAACCGGTACTAGAGTCCCTGACTCACAAATTCCTTTTCAAAAATCCTACTGCTGACCCAGAGGTCATCTCTCAAGGTCCTAAAGGAATTAAAGCAACCTCAGCTAAGAATCCCACCCCCTCAGACAGGGATTCTCGAGCTTTAGTCAGATGGGGTAAAAAAGTATACACCTTCGCTACTCTTGCTATTGGAGCATTAAGTTGTCAGTTCCACATGCTGAAATTTCAGCAGCATACCATGGGACTCCTCAAATACAAAATATCTTCCTTTCCTGCTTGTGCAGAAAATAAAGAATTACAAGAGCTAATGCATTCTGCAAGTCAAGTTACTAAGCACAACTTGCAATGTGGCTTTGATGCCCTAGAAGCATCTTGCAGGGTAACAGTCACTGGTTTAAGGAACCGACCTTGCCAGACCATGTCAAATCCCAAAATATTGGATGCACCATTGAACAAAGACAATTTATTTGGCACCCAAGATGGAAGAAAAAGCTAAATCTATGCAGACAGACTTTTTTTTACAGGTCTAGCCTCGAGGTTCAGTAGGCATTGCCCCTCCAAACACTGGTCCTTTCCTGTCCCCTCCAGGCCAGCTCAGCCCAGACCCAGGGGAAGCAGACCCCCCCCCCCAGACAGCAGTCACAGGGAATGCAGAGATCTAAGCAATGGAGTTCCTCCTCTTCAAAAACAGGGAGTGTAAAGCCACCCCCTTATGGTAAGAACTCACAATGACTTTACACCTCCACCTCTTACCTCTGCCCACCTGCTTATGCCTCTAAGAGGAAAACTCTCTTAGGTTCATAGGTTCATAGGTTCATACTAGGCTATCTGCCCGAGGGCATTTACAAGCCTAGCCCATCGTTTTGTGGCTTACGCCACCCCTTTAGTATGGGGAACTATACCCATTATTTTGCTGTGCCTCTGTCGAGCAGTGACACTGAGGTAATCCCTGGGGTATATCTGCGCTCTCCCATCCATTGGTCAAGATTTCTCTTGAACAAGGCCAGCGAGGTGCTCTGCCTCACATGTACCGGATTTTGTTCCACAGCATAGGAGTCTTTGGGTGATGAATCTATCCCTCCAGCATGTCCTATTAATAGCCGTGGTTTAAGTCTCCGCCCTTGTGGCTATGATGGATCTAGATTTTTGAGGTGAAGCATATTCATCAAATCTGGGTTTGACATGGCCTTGTATGTTAGGCAAAGGTCACCTCTGAGCACTGAATAGAGCTGGAGTTCTTTCAGTCAGCATAGGACAGATTTTGAGACCCTTTATCCTTTTGGTGAGGAACTTTGTGGCCTCCAGCTGCTGCAAGTGTCGGGTCAGATACATTCAATGGGGCATTGTACTCAATCATTGGTCTGATGAGTGATGAGTAAAGGGAGACTATGACCTCCCTTGATCTAGATGAGAATCCCTTCATGATAAGGTGGGCAATGTAGAAGGTCTTCCTGACTACTTTAGCTACATGGGTGTCGAATGACAGACTACTATCAACCTGGGTCCCCAGGTCCCTGATAACTTCTTCTGTGCTCAGTGGATTGCCACCTATTTGGTAGCTAGGGGTAACCTTGTTTTTCCCAAGGGTATGACTATGCATTTTTGGCATTTAACTTTAGGCGTGGCTCTGGCACCAGTTATCCGCTTCTGTGAGACCCTTCTGAAGGATATCTGTGTCAGATGTGTTTTCTACTATGGCGCCCAGTTTGCAGTCATCTGCAAACTTTGTCAGCCATAACCCTCCTGTGTTTGCTTGTACTGAAAAGTAGATGCCAAACAAGAGAGGGCCCAGGACTGAGCCCTGTGGGACACCACTTGTGACAGGCTTTGAGTCTGACATGGCGCCAGCAACTCTGACCCTGTGGGTTCTGTCACTCAGCCAGTTTGCAACCCATCTTGTGATGTATGGGTTAACATTTAAGCTGATGAGTTTTTCAATGATACCCGAGTGGGTATTGTATCAAGGCCTTAGCCAGATCGAGGTAGGCTGTATGGACTGCCTTTCCTCATCAATGGCTTTGGTGACTGTTTAAAAAGTCAACCAAGTTTAAAAGGCATGATCTGCCTTTGACAAAGCCAAACTGGGTTGGATCCAAAGTCTGCAAATTCCTATGTCTTTATTTATGAGGTCCATTATGATCCTCTCCATGGCTTTGCAGATAAGGCTTGTCAATTTGTGAAGTGGGACCACAGTTGCAGATCCAGAGGTAAGACTTTGATTAAACAGCTGTCCTAGCTGTGGGTTTAATTCCTCATTGAGTTCGTGGAGCACACAGCCGGGACACCATCAGGTCCCATGGATGCTGTGTTTTTGCTTTGGAGAGAGCAGTTCTCACTTGGGCTGGAGATGTTTGGGGGCTGCAATCGCTTGGTATAGATATCTCTCCTTTGGGAGGGGAAGTTTGCACTGAACCTGTCAGCCAGTATGTTGGCAATGTCTGTAGGATCAGTAATCTTCACATCATTTTGAACTAGTTCTGAGCATATCTGGGAGTTTCCTCCTAGGTTTCTAACATAGCTAAAGAAGGCCTTATGATTGTCTTTTGAGTCTTTAGCTATTTTTCTACTTCAATTTGCTTTGGATGATTTTATGAGAGCTCTTAGTTTTTTACTTACAGTGATCAAGGGTGTCTTACCTTTTAAGGATTTTGCTCTATCTTGTAGTAGCTTCCTCCTTTTGTTGTAGAGTTTGTTTATGGCTGGGGTCCACCAGACTGGACGCTTGCCTTTGGTACAAAGAGTCTTTGTTTTGCTTGGGATTGCCTTATCCATGCAGTCCTGCAGGTGCTGGTAGAAGGCATTTGTAAGTGATTCAGCGGCTTGAGTACTGTTTAAAGGAGACCACACTAGTCTTTAGAAGTGTGAAGTCGGCTTTGAGAAGTTCTTTACTGTGGTCTTTTTATTTCAGGTGGGGTGGGATGAGGACCTCCAGCGAGATTAGTTTGTGATCTGATCTCACCAGTGAGGTATACTCCGGTGTTGAACATTGTGCTCCCATGTTCGTGATGATGAGATCAAGTATGTTATCTCCTCTTGTGGGATGGTGACTAGTTGTTCCATGGCATTTGAGTTTATGAATTCCAGGAACTTTTGGGCTAGGTGTTTGGGCTTGAGTAGTGTTCCCAGTCTATATTAGGGTAATTGAAGTCACCTAGTATGATGGTGTTTGGTGATACATTTATCCCCTCTAGTGTTTTCAGGAAGGCCATGTGAGGTTCCTGAGTTTGTGAGGGTGGCCTGTAACATGCTACAATTTGCAGAGCAGTCTTGCCTACGGTTAATTGCACCTGGATGGTCTCCGATGCATCATACCAGTCTTGAGGTGTGGGTGTCCTTGATGAATATGGATACCCCTCCTCCTTTCTTGGTATTGTCCGGATTTTCCGGATGTAAGCAACTGGGCCTCTATTACCAACGACCGATGGGTTCTCAACATAGTGTCCCAGGGATACAAATTTTATTTCCGCACCCTGCCAACCCCAAAAGGGTTCCCAGATCTTCCTCCATACCAGTGGGCAGAGGCCAAAAAGCAAGTCCTTTCCCTGCTCTCCATAAGGGCAATAAAGCATGTTCCTGCAGAACAGATAGGCCAAGGTTTCTATTCCAGACTCTTCCTGGTACCCAGAAAAGAGGGCACCTGGGGCCCAATCCTACTCTATCCATTCTGGTGATACCAAAATTCAGAATGCTCACCCTCCAGCAGCTTCTTCCTATGCTTTCCAAGGATGATTGGCTAGCCACCCTAGACCTAAAAAAGAGGGCTACCTACACATCCCAATTGGGGAATCTTGCAGGAAATATCTGTTTCAGGGCAGGATCTATGCACTTTCAGTTCTCTGCGCTTCCCTTTGGCTTATCCACTGCTCCCAGAGTTTTCACAAAATGCCTGGCTCCAGCCATTGCTTTTTGCAGACAAAGAAATATTCATATTTACCCCTACTTTAGATGATTGTCTGATTCAGGTAGACAGGAAAAGCTATTACAGCACCTGGCCTTTGTAAAGGACCTACTCACCTCCCTGGGGTATACTATAAATGAAAAGAAATCAAAACTAGTACCCACACAAAAAATTGTATTCCTGGGAGCAAGCCAGGAAACAGCATCCCAGATGGCATTCCTTACTCCAGGAAAACAAGCCTACCTAGCAGACTATTTCTCTCAACTAGCCACCAGAACCCAGTTATCTGCAAGGACAATCCTGCAAGCTCTAGGGTTCATGGCTTCCTGCATTCTACTCATTCCATATGCCAGACTGCATATGAGGAAACTACAGTGGTACCTAAAAAGCCTTGGGTGTCAACACTCTCAACACCTGGAAACTATCATAACAATACCTTGTCTAAGGAAAGATTTTCTGTGGTGGGCAGCAGCATGCAACCACAACAAGGGGCTTCCCTTCTCACAACCCCATGCCGCCCAGACCCTCACCACAGATGCATCAGACTATGCCTGGGGTGCACACCTGTACGGCAGGTGCATTTAGGACCATTGGAGCCCAAATCAAATACATCTGCACATCACCCAGAATGAGATGCTAGCTGTTCAGCATGCCCCTGACAGCTTTCAGATCACTACTCTCCTTGGGGCCTCTACTGACCAAAACAGACAACACCACATATCAACAAGCAGGGAGAGACTCACTCTTATCCTCTCTGCAGGCTCACCATCACCCTTTAGCACATGGCCTTAGCCATGTAACTACACCTGCTTGCACAATTCCTGCCAGGTTCCCTAAACTCTCTGGCAGACAACTTAAGCAGAAACCTGCTAGACAAACATGTGGCAGCTAGACCACAGAACCTTCACCCTTGTAACCTAGAAATGGGGCACCCTGAAGGTGGACCTCTTTGCCTCCCACTCCAGTCATCAGCTCAGCAAATTCTGCACCAGGGAACCTCAAAAGCAAGGCCTGGAAAGGTAGATGCTCTATCCTTCCAGTGGGTAAACCTCTCGGTCTATGCATTTCCCCCTCTACCACTCCTTTCAAGGGTACTGCTCAAAATAAGGGAGGAAAAACCGAGGGCAATCCTGATTGCCCCAGACTGGCCACGCCAGCACTGGTACCCACTGCTGTGCAGCCCGTCATCCCTGCCACTATGGCACCTACCTCAGATCCCAATACTCCTGACCCAGAGGAATGGAGAATTCATGCATCCCCAATTGCAGACCCTCAACCTGGCAGCCTGGCTTATTCCCTGACCTCTCCTCAAGCTGCCAGCCTAAGCAAACAAGTCCTAGATGTTATACGTGAGGCCAGATGCCCCAGCACTATAAAATCCTATGCTGACAAGTGGAAAAGGTTTTGCATCTGGATCCAGGCTAAGGGAGCTGGAATGGCACAGCCCTCCCTACCTCTCAACCTGGATTACCTAGCAGACCTACTACACAGGGGTCTATCCTTCTCTTCTATTAAAATTCATTCCTTTGCCATCTCTGCTTATTACAGCACAGAACCACCTCTCTTCTCACACCCTCTTAAGAAACAGTTCCTAAGAGGGACCAGCAACTTAAGGCCTCCCAGAAGAGCACCTACGCCAGCTTGGGATCTCACCCTACCCCTATTTGAACCTGCAGCTTCTGCAGAGTTAAAATTCCTCTCTTGGAAGACCGCCTTGACTCTGGCCATCACTTCAGCTAGACGAGTATCAGAGCTACAGGCACGCATGGCTGTAGAGCCCTTCATCATTTTCCATGCTGACAGGGACTCCCTCAGGACTAACCCTTCTTTCATGCCTAAAGTGGTGTCCAGTGTGGCTCTCAACCAATCCATTCATTTGCCCGCCATTTTCCCTAATCCACGAAACAAGGTGGAAAGGATTCTGCTATCTCTCTAGATGTGCATAGCCAGCTCAGATTCTATCTGGACAGGACTAAATCTTTTAGAAAAACTGATCAATTGCTAGTCAGTTTCGCAGCAGGGGCAGAGGGCAAGGCCATATCCAAGCAAACAATCTCCAAATGGTATAGCACACTGCATCCATTTCTGTTACAAACAGCATGGGAAACCTCCCCCAAAGGGGGTCAGGACACATTCCACCAGGGCAACCTCCACCTCTGCAGCTTTTCTTAGAGCGGTCCCCACCAGGGACATACTGGAGGCTGCAACATGGACTTCTGTTCATACCTTCATAAAGTAACTCCTGGCTGTCCAATCCCCTGAGATTCTCTGTTTATCTGAGACCTGGTTAAAACCTACCACAACTGACAATGAAGTGTTACCACCTGTGTATAACATTCACAGGCTAGATCGTGCTTCCAGGAAGGGGGGTGGAGTAGCTATACTCTAAATCTACATTGAATGTGACCATAGATGTTAATCATGCACCTCAAATTAATAACTCAGAAATCCTGGCCACTAAATTGCAAATTAACCAAAGTAAATACATCAACATTATCTGTATGTATATTCCCCCGGGTGATAATATAGCCACACTCTAAGATACCCTACATTGGATTTCATGTCATTACCCACAAGAAACCCTATTACTTGGTCACTTTAACATAGAGTGGGCCACCTGTTCCTCAGAATCCCCTACCACCCACATCAATCTGCATGCATTTACTCAAATCATAACCACCCCAACCAGGCTAGGTAATCCCAAACATAAAGAAAGCATACTAGACTGGGTACTTGTAAATAGTAACCCCCAATTGTACACTCCTGGTACCCTCCCCGATGATCTGAGCGATCACCTTCTTTCTTATATAGTTAAGCAAAAAGTCATTATTCCTCATCAATCCTTACTCAGGAAAGTCAGAAACAAAGTAAACTTTGACCCTGTCAAATACAAACAGGAACTTAACTCCTGTAACTGATCTATGTTAAAACACCTCCCCTTAGAAGAGACAGTTGCATATTTTAACACTAGATTTCTTGATATCCTTGACTTGCATGCACCTGCCCGTTCTAAGCGAACAAAGGCAAAAACTGCCCCATTGCTGTCTAAAGAATCTAGACTAAATATTTCAAGCAGAAACAAAATCTGGGCTCTATGGTGCTCCACTAAAGACCCCTACAATCATGTTAAATGCAGGCAAGCTAGGAATGAGACTAAAAAATCCATTCTACAAGACAAAAAACAATACTATTGTAATTTACAGACAGCAAACCAGAACAATCCTCAGAAATTTTGGGCAGATCTGAATAATCTACTCCATCCTGGAAACATTTCTACCCCTATCCCCATCGCTACCATTGATAAATCTCCTGAGGATGTCTGACAGTTTTAACCATTTCTTTACAGAGACCATTCAAGCCCTAGCTAGCCAACTACCTCCCAGCTACCCTGGCACTTATAGTACCACCCCTATAAACCTACACTCTTTCAGCTTCCAACCAGTGTCCACATCACTTAACTGTGCCCTGCTCAAAAAATTAAAACCCACCACACTCTCAGCTGATCAACTCCCTGCTGAGTACCTTCAGAAATCAGCTGATGTCATAGCCTATCAACTATCTATACTAATTAACCGTACCATAGCAGAGGCAAAAATTCCCACCATTTGGAAAATATCCTATGTTATCCCACTACATAAAGGAGGTTCCTCCACTGAAGTCTCCAATTACAGACCGATAGCTATACTTTCTCCACTAGCTAAGGTTATGGAAAAATGTATACGCTCACAACTCATGCAACACTTAATTCAGAATCACCTCATGGCCGATACCAAACATGGCTTCCATCCACACCACAGCCCTACTAGCATTCACCAATATCATTAATAATTATCGTAACAATAATCAAATATCCTCAGCCCTCTTCTTGGATCTTTCAAAGGCATTTGACATGGTGGATCACCAGTTTTTGATTAAATCTTTCTGTCTAAATACCAGTGCCATTCAGTGGTTTAAATCCTACCTCAGTGGGAGGCAGCAGGCTGTCCTCTGGCAGAACAAGCTAGCCAACCTATTACCGAACACAATTGGAGTGCCACAAAGCTCCATATTAGGACCACTACTGATGATCTTCATGTTTCACTGTTGTAGTCATTACATTTGGGTTATCTGCTTGCAGGTAGCCCTCGGTCGGCCTGATTAACAAAGTCTTAGGTCCTGCGTCGGTTGCTGTCCCTTCTTCCATGACGTCAGGTCGTCAGGGGTATAAAACATGCAGCCGACACCATTACATCAGTCTTTCTTGCTGTGCGGTGCCAAAAGCAGAAGCAGTTCGCAAGTGCCGGTCGGCCGACTCCTGAAATTTTAATTTTCGAGTTTCAGAACCGAAGTCTTCAACTAACACTAAGTACCCCATAGGGGAAACTTTTTCTTGCTCCTTACCGATGTCAGTAAAAGTTAATAATTGCATTACTTGTGGAAAGCAAATACCTCATAAAGATTTTCATTCGTACTGTATTCCTTGCCTAGGCCCTGACCACAACGTACCTTGCTGTCGGTTTTGTGCTTTATTTAATCAGTGCACTATCCATTGTCAGTATATTTTCGCCTCTAAATATTTCGGTTCTCGGTTTAGTTATCCAGTAATGTCATCAGTTAGCCATCAGACTACCAGGATTCCGAAAAAAATGCAAAGATAAAGATAGAGACAGGCAGCCGAGGTCCAAAACTGTCGATGACAGTTCTCCTAAGCCAATCAGCAGTTCGCCGGTACTCAGTGAGGCGCTTTCACAGCCCTTGATACCCACTACTTCTGATTCGCAAGCCTCTACTGAGACCCATTCGGAGTCCGATATGCCGCGAGATGCTTCAAGTATGGAACCCGCGGATGTCTCTACCTTGGATGAGTCTGGAGCCGCTGTGCAGGCACCTGCTTCTGAGGGTGTATTCAGGCCTACAGACTTGCATATTAAACTGACGCCTCCTTTACTTGGGCCTAAATGTCGAACCATGCCTAAAAAAACAACGCCCAGGCCACATGCTCAGGCCTCTATGCCTAAAAAAACAAATGACAAGAATGGCTGAAGATCTAATAACTCTAATCAGGGGTAGCTAACCCCCCCCCCTTCTAAGAGGCCTAGGACTGAAGTTTATTATGAATCTTCTGACCAGGATTCTGTCTTTTTCTGATTCTTCTGATGATAGGGATTTTGAAGATTCTGATGCAGAGGACTCCATTCCCTCTGCTTTCCCTCCTGAGGATTTTTCTTTTGGGGAAACCTTACATACTCTAAGGGAACATTTCCACTGGGAAAGCCAGGATTTTTCTGATTCAAAAAAGAGGCTTAGGGATTTCCTTCTACTTCAGCATAGGCCTTCAGCTATTCCTCCTGTATTAGACATTGTTGATGATGCCTTTTCAGAATCTAGTTTGGCCCCTGATTCCTTGCCTCCTGCTCCCAGAAAACCTGACTGATACTACAGGGTCCCTGAGTCCCATAAGTTCCTTTTTAAAAATCCTATTGCAGATCCAGAGACTATGCTTCTACTGCTAAAAATCCTACCCCTTCTGATAGATTCCAGGGCGCTGGATAGATGGGGCAAGAAGGTTTACACTTCTGCAACCGTAGCCATTAGGACTTTAAACTGCCAGTTTCATATGTTAAAGTATCAGCAACATGTTATTGGACTGCTTAAACAGAAAATGATGTTGATTCCTGACTGTGTGGAAATTAAAGAATTACAGGATTTAATGCAGTCTGCTGAACAAGTTGGAAAACATACTTTACAATGTGGTTTTGATTCATTAGAGGCCTCTTGCAGGGCTGCTGTTACTGGGTCTGTGCTTAGAAGGCATTGGCTTAAGGAGCAATCTTTGCCTGATCATGTTAAAGCTAAATTGTTGGATGCTCCCTTAAATCAGGACCACCTGTTTGGCAACAATGCTGAGGAAGTTCTTAAAAAGATGGAAGATAAAGCTAAATCTATGCAAACTGTTAAAAGATTTCTTACAAGTTCAGCCTCCTAGATTTAGTAGGCACTGGCCCTCTAAGAATTGGTCCTTTCCAGACCCTTCCAGGTCTTCTCAAGCCAAACTCAGACACCGCAAAAACCCCAGGTTTCAATCCCAGGGGACACACAGGACTAAGCAGTGGGGGGCCTCCACTTCCAAATCTGGGAATAATAAGACTCCCCCTTATAGTAAACAGTCTCAATGACTTCCTTTTAAAATTTCCAAGCACTTCTAAACTGACTGCCCCTTTGGGGGGAAAGATTGCTCTTCATGCAAAGAATTGGGAACTCATTACCCAGGACAAATGGGTTTTAAATATAGTGTCCCAGAGATACAGATTTCACTTCCACAAGTTGCCAACACCAAACGGGTTGCCGGACCTACCCCCAAATCAGTGGGCAGAGGCAAAAAAACAAGTACTTTCTCTCTCAAGCATGGGGGCTATTCAACTGGAACCAAAAGAGGAAAAGGGACAATGTTTCTACTCAAAACTTTTCGTGGTACCCAGAAAAGACGATTCATGGCATCCTATCCTGGACCCATCTACTCTAAACACCTTTTTGCAGATTCCAAAATTCAAGATGCTGACTCTTCACTAATTACTTCCTATGCTAGGCAAAGATGCCTGGTTGGCAACACTAGATTTAAAAGCATACCTGCACATCCCAATCAGGGAATCTTGCAGAAGATGCCTACACTTCAAAGCAGGCAATATGCACTGTCAGTTCTCTGCACTGCCCTTTGGCTTATCTACTGCACCCAGGGTATTCACAAAGTGCCTAGCTCCAGTCATTGCATTTTGCAGGCAAAGAAATATTCAATTATACCATGACCCCCCCATTAATATTCCAAAACGTGCACGCTGATTGGCCAGTGTGCATGTTGTAAATCGACTTATACTAATGGAAAAGGTCCGCCGCCTGGACTTTTCCATTAGTATAAGTCTTTAAAACACTGTCTCGCTATGTTAAAAGAGTTTAACATAGCGACAGGTTTAAAAGCAACGGAGATCTCCGCTGTTTTTTTAAAGCTGTCTCGCTATGTTAAACTCCTTTAACATAGCATTACAGTAAAAAGCAACGGAGATCTTGCTTTCTCCGCTGTTTTTTAAATTTGTCTCGCTATGTTAAATGGGTTTAACATAATGTAGGCAGCTTTAAAATAAGCAACGGAGATCTCCTGTTTTTAAAATTTTGTTGTCTCGCATGTTAAACCCGCTTAACATAGCGAAATAAAAGCAACGGAGATCTTGCTTTCTCCGTTGCTTTTGGCCACAGCTCTGATGTACCGTAGGCATGCGCAGTACATCAGAACTGCCGCGGATGCCAGACAGCTGTGGAAGGGCAGCAAAGAGGCATTATACAATGCCATTATTTAAGAAAAGTAATTATTTCTTTTCTTAAATGTCATAGAGCAGTAATAACCTGGGCCTGGGTAATGGATGATTACCCACGGTTGTCTTTGTTTGGTCCCTCGGGACCAAACCACTCCAACCGTGGGTAAATCCCGCATTACCCACACCCAGGCGTGGGTTATTGCTATAATATACCCATACCTGGATGATTGTCTAATTCAGGCAGAAAGCCAGGACATACTTTTGAATCACCTGGCCTTTGTACAAAGGGTTCTAACTTGTCTGGGATACACCATAAATGAAAAGAAATCATATCTGGTACCCTGTCAACAAATTATATTCCTGGGAGCAAGCTTGAATACAACTTCCCAGATGGCTTAACTCACGCCAGAGAAACAAATTCATTTGACAACCTACTTCAAACAAGTGGCCACAAAAACCTTGTTATCTGCAAGACAAATATTGCAAGCCTTGGGGTTCATGGCCTCCTGCATTCTTCTAATTCCATATGCAAGATTGCATATGAGAAAACTACAGTGGTATCTACAAAGCCTTTGGTGTCAACATTCTCAGGATCTAGAAGCAATGATTCCTATCATACCTTGCCTACGCCAAGAGTTCCTTTGATGGGCAGAGGCCTGCCACTAAAACAAGGAACTACCTTTCACACCACCCTCCTGCTGCCCAAACCCTAACAGACACATCAGACTATGCATGGGGGGCTCACCTGGCAGGGAAGTGCATTCATGGCAAATGGAACCAAAGTCAAATGCACCTGCATATCAATCAAAAAGAAATGTTAGCTGTACAGAATGCTCTGACAGCCTTCAAGGACCACATTCTTCCAGGACAACTAATGGTAAAGACGGACAACACCACTGTTATGTGGTACATAAACAAGCAGGGTGGGGGGTAAACATTCTTACCCCCTCTGCAGACTAGCCATGGCATTGTGGAACACGGCCTTGAGCTACCAAGTCCACCTACAAGCTTAATTCCTGCCAGGAAAATTAAGTACACTGGCAGATGGACTAAGCAGAAACCTCACAGACCCACATGAGTGGAAACTGGAACCAAGGAAAAATTT